>NC_091186.1:33795297-33972220 GCF_040958095.1 Procambarus clarkii | reverse complement strand
GGGTTTCGGGAGCTGACCCACAGATGGCGCGGTCGTCACTGCTCCGTGCTCGGACGCTGGGATCGGGTCCGTAACACCTCCCCACCAAAAAGAATTTGGTTTGGGGTTCTATAAAGAAAACCACAAACCAAATTAGTACGTGGATACAACTCCACACAGACTCACGTACATTACGAACTGGAGTGGCGAGGATGTCCTGTCCTCAGAACTGTCCCACTGGGCAACTCTGGCATGAAGGAAACTTGTAGATGGAAGGCAATGACCTGCCTGATGTGATCTTCCACACCGCCACTGCGATGTCAAGCGGGGGCATAATCTCACGTGTCCCGAGTAAGGATTGGTGTAGACACGATCTGGGGCGACTCGACACTTCCCTGTGTCGTGGCACCGATGATGGCTGGTCACAGACGGCATTTCTGGTACCGGTCCGGTAGTCCTTCAGGGAGACGGGAACCTGGAATACAGGGGTCTGATAATTTAGAGTGACAGCGGCAGTGGGCAAGTCAGTACTTACTGCACACTCGCCTACTAGGCCCACACCTAGTTCCAACAGAACAGCTTGTACACCGCAGATGGTGTCTGCTCTGCCACCGTCAGGTCGACCAACGTTCCGCATAACGCTGAATCCAGGCTCAGCTATCACGCTGGGGGTGTCAACCTGTCGGAAACAGTCACTCTTAATGTCACATCTCATACCTCCCGTATCTACCATCACCTTCCAGGTCCCTTCTTCGACTGCACTACTCACAGTGCACGTCTCCAATCCCTGGGGTCTTTTCACGATGTTCAAGGGAGCCATCATCTGTCGGGTCGTCCACCGGTCCTTACTGAGAACACACACGAGAATAAAACAAAATACCGCTAAGAGACATGGGGCCAACTGAGGGATAAGATTCCTGAGCCTGTAATGTCCATAACCGGCTATATCCATTAGCCTGGTTTGGACTGAAGAGGGCACTAGAACTTTCGTACATACCTCACATACCTCCGACGTCTGGGGAATCTCTGGCCGGTTCAATGAACGCTGTATCTTGCCATACCGCAAGTACTCATCCACCTTCGCTCCAGACTCTGGGGTATCCGTGGGTGCTTGCACACGAGACCTCTCTTCTTGCTCAGTCGCTTCTGCTACCTTAACCGCATGTTCCTCGTCGGGAGAAGAATCAGGAGACTCTGCTAGGATGCTCTCGATCTGTTGGGTAGAGGACAAATTAAACATGTTACCCAATTCCGGGTCTGACTGTACCTGGACATTACCACTGCCTGCTATTACCTCAGACCTTGCTGTTCCGGCTGACTCGTCCGCGACCTTGGGAAGATTGTTGCTCCAATCTGTCACCAAGTCGTTGGCTAGTACTAAGTCAATCCCAGCTATAGGGAGGGTACCGACTACTGCCAACGCACATGTGCCGCTGAAGTAAGGCGAGTCGAGATGTAGCGGCACTAAGGGGGCGATGTACTGCGTCCTAGGAAACCCAACCAGGACAACCTTTTGTCTCCCATCCACACTCACTCCCTCGGGTAACGAGTTTTTCACGATCAGGGACTGGGCTGCTCCACTATCTCTGAGCACTACAACCGATCTACCAGTATGATCACTCGTTACATACCCGCTTGAAGTGTGAGGGGAAAACAATCTTGGTTCTTCCTGCGTAGTCGTAGACTGGCTTCCTGCTGGTAGTGTTACGCAGCTCATCAGCATCACCTCCCTACGTGGGACGCTACCTCTTCTGCCTCGACACATAGCAGCTACATGCCCTTTCTGCCCACAAGTCCAACACACCATATTCCTCCTCGGACTCCGGTGTTTCGGACTGTTAGGACTAGTCCTTTGAGGGCTACTTGGGGGCGTCTTCTCAGCGCTTCGTGGGACGGGTCTCTCCTCTTCCTGATGAGGTTTGTCAAACCGGCGTGGGTAATTCCTCGGGACGTACTTAGCAGAAGGCCTATGCGTTAGGATGTACTCTTCAGCCATGGTGGCTGCCGCACTCAAGGTCTCCACCTCCTGCTCTTCTAAGTACGTCTTTAGATCTCCAGACAGACAGTCTTTGAAGTCCTCTAACAGTATGAGCTGCTCGAGGTCTTCTTTGGTCTCCACCTTCCGAGAGGTACACCATTCTTGGAAAAGTCGCTCCTTGATTGTGGCGAATTTGGTGAACGTGTGCTTCGAGGTCTTTTTCAGGTTTCTAAACTTTTGCCTGTACGCCTCAGGTACCAATTGGTACGCCATGAGCACGACCTTCTTCACCTTGTCGTAATCGCCAGAGTCATCAAGGGACAACGTGGAGTAGGCGATTTGGGCCTTCCCAGTCAAGACGGACTGTATCATGATGGCCCAATTCTCCTTTGGCCACTCCAAAGAGGCTGCGATCTTCTCGAAGGCCGCGAAGAACTTCGAAACTTCCTTCTCGTTGAACTTCGGGACCATTTTGATGTTCCTCACCGGATCGAAAACACTAGTTTCCATTGTTTGCCTCCGGCCACCGCCTAAACGCAATACTTCTAGCTCATGTTGTCTCTCTCTTTCTTTTTCTTCTCTCTCTCGCTCTTCTCTTCTTTCTTCTCTTTCTAGTTCTAAACGCCTCATCGCCAATTCTTTATCTTTCATCTCCATTTCTTTATCTTTTAATTCTCGTTCTATTTCTAACTTCTTCCATTCTATCTCGCGATTTATTTCTAAGGCACGCATTTTGACTGTAAGTAAACTTATATTTAGCTCACCTGCATCACTGTCAATGTCACTGCCTTTATCTTCCTTTTCAGTGGAAGCTACTTCTTCACTTTCTTTTGTACCTTATGCCTCACCTTCCTGTTTTTCCTTGGCCTTCAAATGCCTGAGAACTTTGGTTAAGATCTCCACACGGGAATCACTGGCACGTATCTTGATCTCCAGGTAGGCACTCACTAGTACCAGTTCCTGTTTTCCCAGATATTTCAATCTGGCAAGACAGTCCTCCCTGTTCAGAAAAGCCTGAACATCGTCCAGATCATCGATGGTCGCTTTTTCTGCCATTGTCACCGAGATGGAGTACTAGCACTTAACACACCGCGTTCACGTTAGCGCTTAACGCACCGATCACTGTTCTACGTCAATATTGCACTTTATCGCACCTTATACCGCACTTGCCAATATTGCACGTAATTACACCGGGTACCGCACTACACAATATTGCACTTAATCACAGCGAGCACCGCACTACACAATATTGCACTTAATCACTGAGCACCGCACAGGACGTATAACGTCCTAATAGTCACACACAGGGGGAATTATTTACAGGGATTGTGCCACTTCACCACCCCCTGTCAAACATACTTGACAGGGGGTCGGATCCCGCTGGGGATGCCAATTATGTTACGGCCCTCTTGGGTCGCAACTGGGTTCTTTCTCTGATGTTAGTAGAGTTTGGGTATCCGGCCCCAAGCTAGTAGTGGCTTTCAAGGGGTGTGCTCCGTAACGCAAGTAAATTAAAGGGGAAGGGATAAAACTGCTCAGAAATAAATATATATTCACCACCAGCCAATAAATAAAAATATAAGACAGTCACACGCTGTTACTTGAACTACACTTATTTACACTGATCACTTGTCTCCTCCGAAGACACAGGAGTCTCTGCTTAACGGTGCTCAAGACGCGTAGCCCTGGTTCTCTTCTTGTGGCCTCTAGACGAATCCTTAGATTCTCCCAGCGATCTCCTCCGGCCACAGGCCCGCCAAATCACAGTCCCACTGGGTGCACCGTCGTGGAGGCCGTCAACCACAAATCCAGCCTTTAGCTGGCAGGTTCCAATCAGCAACGCTGCGTAGGCCACTCCACGACCGATACTAGGGTTGCGAGCCCTAGGCAGGAGCCTCGTGTGATTCCACAGATCACTATCCTCACCATAACACCCCAGTGGCTATTCTTCTCCACGAGTCAGCCCCGGGTATGACAATTCCTCAACTGCCACGTCACAGGCAGGCTAACACAACAGTGTACATCCGGGGGGTGACTCAACTTATGCAGCTAATACTTGGAGACTCTATGGCTGCCTTGGGTAGACTGATCTAACGTTCATTACAGCAGTCCCAGGTCGACTCTGTAATCAGACACGTCATCAGTACTAGTTACACTCTAGGGCACCTCACTTAAAGGCTTAGACACAAACACCCACCTATCCACTCCATAGATGGCGTTGCTGTTTAAGCGCCACCTCACCAGGTCAGCAGCGGCTGTGTTATGAGCTGATCAGGACGGGAAACCAGCCCTCGTGGCTGGTATTTCGTGTCCTCACTAGATGGCGCCGTCCATTTGGAGGGGGTTTCGGGAGCTGACCCACAGATGGCGCGGTCGTCACTGCTCCGTGCTCGGACGCTGGGCTCGGGTCCGTAACACACCAGTACACACAGTAACACCAGTACACACAGTAACACCAGTACACACAGTAACACCAGTGCACACAGTAACACCAGTGTACACAGTAACACCAGTGCACACAGTAACACCAGTGCACACAGCATTACCAGTGCACACAGTAACACCAGTGCACACAGTAACACCAGTGCACACAGTAACACCAGTTCACACAGTAACACCAGTGTACACAGTAACACCAGTACACACAGTAACACCAGTGCACACAGTAACACCAGTACACACAGTGCACACAGTAACACAAGTGCACACAGGAACACCAGTACACACAGTAACACCAGCACACACAATAACACCAGTGCACACAGTAACACCAGTGCACACAGTAACACCAGTGCACACAGTAACACCAGTGCACACAGTTACACCAGTGCACACAGGAATACCAGTGCACACAGTAACACCAGTACACACAGTAACACCAGTGCACACAGTAACACCAGTACACACAGTAACACCAGTGCACACAGTAACACCAGTGCACACAGTAACACCAGTTCACACAGTAACACCAGTGTACACAGTAACACCAGTACACACAGTAACACCAGTGCACACAGTAACACCAGTACACACAGTAACCCCAGTGCACACAGTAACACCAGTACACACAGTAACGCCAGTACACACAGTAACACCAGTGCACACAGTAACACCAGTACACACAGTAACACCAGTGCACACAGTAACACCAGTATACACAGTAACACCAGTGCACACAGTAACACCAGTGCACACAGTAACACCAGTACACACAGTAACACCAGTGCACACAGTAACACCAGTGCACACAGTAACACCAGTACACACAGTAACACCAGTGCACACAGTAACACCATTGCACACAGTAACACACCAGTACACACAGTAACACCAGTGTACACAGTAACACCAGTGCACACAGTAACACCAGTACACAGTAACACCAGTGCACACAGTAACACCAGTGCACACAGTAACACCAGTGTACACAGTAACACCAGTGTACACAGTAACACCAGTACACACAGTAACACCAGTGCACACAGTAACACCAGTGCACACAGTAACACCAGTGCACACAGTAACACCAGTACACACAGTAACACCAGTGCACACAGTAACACCAGTGCACACAGTAACACCAGTACACACAGTAACACCAGTACACACAGTAACACCAGTACACACAGTAACACCAGTACACACAGTAATACCAGTGCACACAGTAACACCAGTGCACACAGTAACACCAGTGCACACAGTAACACCAGTACACACAGTAACACCAGTGCACACTGTAGCACCAGTACACACAGTAACACCAGTGCACACAGTAACACCAGTACACACAGTAACACCAGTGTACACAGTAACACCAGTACACACAGTAACACCAGTACACAGTAACACCAATGCACACATTAACACCAGTGTACACAGTAGCACCAGTGCACACAGTAACACCAGTGCACACAGTAACACCAGTGTACACAGTAGCACCAGTGCACACAGTAACACCAGTACACACAGTAACACCAGTACACACAGTAACACCAATGCACACAGTAACACCAGTGTACACAGTAACACCAGTGTACACAGTAACACCAGTGCACACAGTAACACCAGTGCACACAGTAACACCAGTGCACACAGTAACACCAGTGCACACAGTAACACCAGTGCACACAGTAACACCAGTGTACACAGTAACACCAGTGCACACAGTAACACCAGTGCACACAGTAACACCAGTGCACACAGTAGCACCAGTGCACACAGTAACACCAGTGCACACAGTAACACCAGTGCACACAGTAGCACCAGTGCACACAGTAACACCAGTGCACACTGTAGCACCAGTACACAGTAACCCCAGTGTACACAGTAACATACGACAAGAAATGAGGCACAAGAATCTCAGGGAAATTTATTAAGAAGCCGGAGATGAACTAGATCAAATATACACTGATAGTCATCTAATTCGGTTAATGGCAGGGCTGGTGCAGCATACACTGTAATTAGGAATAATGCTCTTCAATGCAGAAATGAAGACAAAACACGTATTGAGAATTATGCCTCTTCAACGCAAGCGGAGCTAACTGCCATTGTTATGGCGTTAAGATTTCATGAACGAAACACTAATGGTGCAGTGATCTTCACTGATTCAAAAGTAGCGCGACAAAGCCTAAGTAAAAAATCGGGCCGAAAATCTTGTGATAGTCGCTGAAATTAAGGGAGCTGTGAGTGTACTAATCAACCAGGGAAGAGTCGTCAAGTTTCTGTAGATCTCCTCCCATGTTGGATTATGTGTGAATGAACGAGCAGATGTAATGTCAGCTGAAAGCACTGGAGGAGACCATATTAAACTTCATACCTAAGACTCTGCTACAAATTAGAGGTATTGTCAAGCAACATCACCGTGGCAAGGTAACTGAGGAAAGGAAGATAAAAGCACAAATCTGTACGATGGTACAACATTGTTACAGCTGGCAGTCCCAATGATTATGGACGAAGAGGAGGTGGTCGCATGAGAGAATCAGTAATAGCAAAAATCCGTCTTAGATACAAATATCCATGGAGATTCGGAATGGAAACAACAGCTGAGCCGCGGAGTTGCAGAATCTGTGATGAAAGTGACGGACCCCGCCTTGACCACTACCTGAGAAAATGTGAACACCTGAGAGACATTAGAAATATGTGTGGAATAATAAACCCCATATTGTTGTGAGTTAGGAAACACTATTGGTCATATATTGGTACTGTTCTTAAAAGATTCCCCCATTTTGTACCCGCAAGGTAACGTAAGATTTTATGGGGTTGACAGGATGTTAATCTTCTTGTTTGAGGAGCTGTTCACTTGAGATTGTTAAGCAAGTCCCAGCTGTGTCCTGGGTACAAGTGACAGGATGAACAACCCAGCGGAGAGTTCTTCCTATTGGGGAGTGTTGTACATGTTGCTACGGCGGTATGTCCACTCACGAGGATGAGTCGCGCTGCCCAATAAACTCGCCCCTCGGGGCAAAATTTAAAAAATTAAAAAAAATCCACCAGTGCCCATAAGACAAGGAATCAGGAAAGGGAGGGTAGACATAAAAAGGAGACTACATGAAAGCAAGAAAAAATCTGGGAAGTGTGCGATGGGAGGAGGAACTTAGAGGGAAGAACGGTCCAGTAAATGATGGAGCAAGTAAACCTGAGATGCACAGAGTGCAGAAGAGAAATTCATAACAACATTAAGACAAAAAGGGAGGCGAGAATACAAATAACCCGTTGTTCAATAGACAGTGCCAGGAAGCAAAAGCAAACAAACAAGAAGGAGTGGAGGAAATAGAGAGAGTAAAGGACAGATAAAAACCAATGTATATATGCAACAAGGCCAGAAATAAATGCATAAATATAAGAGATAGGCGGAAAGAAACAATGAAAATGGCGTTTTGCGAGTGCTTTGGCCTGGGAAGATTGACCAGGCACCGATCCTTAACTGTAGCCTCTTGTCCACCCAGCAGTTAATGGGTACCTGGTTGTTAAACGCTTTGGCGAGTCGTATTCCGGGGAAAATTAGGATTAAGGACTTGCCCGAAATGCTATGCTTACTAGTGGCTGTTCAAGAATGTATGAACTCTTATATATATAAATACAAACAAATAAAACGATATTTCTCTCAGAGCAAAGAAACAACAGAAACTCCTACATAGCCATATAAGAGGGAAAATGACAGTGAAAGACTGAATGACCAGATTACGAAAAAGGGGAGGACAGTATACAGGAAATGATAAGGAAATTTGTGAGGCACTCAGTGGCAGCTTCCATGGAGTGTTCACTACTGAGCCTGAACAGCTAGATGAGGAAGCAACCCCTCATGAGAGACTCATAAATATATATAGGTATAGCAGAGGAATTAGGATGCAACTAACATCACTCACATAACTAAAGCTATTGGGCAGAACAATCACCATGGATGGTCAAAGAAGCTGCACATGCCTCAGCATACCTCTGGCACTAATCTCTGATGATGCCCTAACAGAGCGCTAATTGCCCAGCTGCTGGAAAGACGGCAAATGTGGTGCCACTCTACAAGAAAGCAGATAGAGAAGGAGGCGCTTAACTACGTACAAGTGTCACTCACAAACATCCCAGACAAAGTAGGAAAAGTACATACATGGCAAGACGAGTACAAGTAGAATGTTAGTTACAAGAGAGAGCTAGTATATACTATGCCTAAAGCCACCAATACGCACAGCGTTTTGGGCAAGATATAGGAAAACACATCTGCTTATATTACTTCTTTATTTTGTTGTTGCTGTTGTTGTTTAAGATTCGCTACTTGGAGCAAAAAGTCCCAAGTAGCACGGGCTATGGTGAGCCCGTAGACTTCTTTTTAAAATTGTATAACTTACATATTGTTTAATTGTTGCATTAAGTACTGTAAATTAGGCAAGTTCCCACGAAGGCTAATTACAGTTATGCACCATTTACGGGATATGCATTACTATTTATTATTTCTTACGTTAATTCAATATAATGCCACGTATTGTAAAGCCTTATAATTTACTTATTATCTACCTCAATTATGGCACTTATTGTAAGCCTTATAATTTACTTAGTATCTACCTCAATTATGACACTTATTGTAGGCCTTATAATTTACTTATTATCTACCTCAATTATGGCACTTATTGTAAGCCTTATAATTTACTTATTATCTACCTCAATTATGGCACTTATTGTAAGCCTTATAATTTACTTATTATCTACCTCAATTATGACACTTATTGTAAGCCTTATAATTTCTTATTATCTACCTCAATTATGACACTTATTGTAAAAATAAATATTTAGTCCAGCATGAGTATCATTCGCCTCCCAAAAATCTTCACTCCTTGTTTTATACGATTCTCTCTCTGGTAAATTGTTACATAAACACACTGCCCAAAATGTTGCACACTGGAGATGAAGGCGAAGAGAACTATCAGGGGAAAGTGCCATGTCATTGCGACTATAATACTAGGAAGGGGTCAGGATATGTATAGGGACGGGATGGAGGGAAGGAATGGTGTCCAACCACTTGGACGAATCGAGACAACAACTTAATTGGTCCATCCCAGACCACTAATATATTATCATTTGTTAATGTCAAGTCAGTAGATTATCACATTAAATTTTCAGGATCTTAGTCAAAGAATAACAAAGCAACAATGATCATTATAGAATAAAATACTTTATTTATAACAAAAATGTTTACAGTAATAATAATAATAATATTCAGGGGCAGGCAGCCAGTTCTCATTCCTCTGTGGTTTGAGAATCATTTTCGCGCTCATCCTCATAATCTGAGAACGGATCGAACATAAGTAAATCTGGTTAATGGTGCCTGGCCATTGGTCAAGCTCTGATTCTTCGCCTTTATCAGCTCTTGATGTTTATTGATCAATGTCTCCAGTCCTCTAGGCGGCACTGGTTCTCATTTCTCTCATTTTCTTTCTTTTCTTCTTCTATTTTTTTATCATTTTATTGTTTAAGGAAATGTTGAAGTCTTTCATGTAATGTTATTTTTACCTCCGTTTTCTGGGTTGATTGTGATCGATATGACGACATTTTAGATCGAGACTCGGGACAGTTTCTCTGCCATTGAGTAACCTTCAGGGACTGTAGTCGCTCCCTTTCGAACCTTTTTTCCTTGAGACAAACTCACTTCCCGCCGCAGTCTCTTGCCTCCTGCAGACGTAGACACGCCCTCCTCCTCCTCCAGAACTCGCTTCTGGCGCTCCTGAACCCCTGATGCCATTTTTCTTGTCTCGACCTGGGTGGAAGGCTCTTGGGACTCCTATAAGCAGGAATACTGAGAGCTAAGGAGGCACACACACACAGGTTTGAAGAATATCACAGATGGTGAAAACTTAGTGAAGATGAAAGTGATTCAAGGGTGGGCCAAGCGGACGGGCTGGGGACCATTGGGAGTGTTTTTAGTGAGCAGAGGTGAGAGAAGGTGGTGGTGTACCATCCACCATGTTTAGTGAGCAGAGGTGAGAGAAGGTGGTGGTGTACCACCCACCATGTTAGTGAGCAGAGGTGAGAGAAGTGGTGGTGTACCATCCACCATGTTTAGTGAGCAGAGGTGAGAGAAGGTGGCGGTGTACCATCCACCATGTTTAGTGAGCAGAGGTGAGAGAAGGTGGTGGTGTACCATCCACCATGTTTAGTGAGCAGAGGTGAGAGAAGGTGGTGGTGTACCATCCACCATGTTTAGTGAGCAGAGGTGAGAGAAGGTGGTGGTGTACCATCCACCATGTTTAGTGAGGCAGAGGTGAGAGAAGGTGGTGGTGTACCATCCACCATGTTTAGTGAGCAGAGGTGAGAGAAGGTGGTGTGTACCATCCACCATGTTTAGTGAGCAGAGGTGAGAGAAGGTGGTGGTGTACCATCCACCATGTTTAGTGAGCAGAGGTGAGAGAAGGTGGTGGTGTACCATCCACCATGTTTAGTGAGGCAGAGGTGAGAGAAGGTGGCGGTGTACCATCCACCATGTTTAGTGAGCAGAGGTGAGAGAAGGTGGTGAAGGGTAAGGGAAGGTAGTGAAGAGCAAGGGGATTTTCTTTTTTTTTTGCAGGGATATTCCTGCGCGGGCCTTAAGCCTCTGGCTGGCCCACTAAGTGTTGCTTGTTTCTGTTTAACTTGGGCGGAGTATGAGTATTTATGACTCGTATGGTCGCTTCAGTAAGATTTTGCCATATGTGATTACCAACTTCTTCTGCTCTGTTGAATCTAAGTTGAAATCTTAATGGGTTTGTGACTGTACACTGTGTTAGATAATGTTCCAGTGGTCTGTCGGGCATTTCTCAACAGTGCTGACATTTCCTCTCTTCTTCTGGAATTTGTAAGGCTATTTCTCATGCACATGGTATCCAAGCCTGATGCGATGTAAGTGTACTTCTGTTGCTCTACTGCTCCCGTTCATCAAACTAAGTGGTTCGTAGTTAGTTGAATTCTTGTACCAACCCACAGATCTTGATGTTGCAACTGTTATGTTTGTGGTCACTGTACATCTTTTGCATTGCTCTGTTTCTAATTACTTTCTTAATCTGTGATAGACTCTGTGGTACGTAAATGTTTACATTTCTTCTCTTAGTTGCAAGTTTTGCAGCTTCGTTTGCAATGTCAGTTCCTAATATTCCACATGACTTGGCACCCAGTTGATAAGTACCCGTCGGCCTTATCGTTTGAGTGTTTGCATTAATGATATGAAATTTGTGATCAGATGTATGTTATCACATGTGTTCTTGTTGCAAGGTTTCAATGGCGGTTCTCGAATCTGTATGTATGATAACATGGGAAGGTGGTGATAGGTAATGAAGGTGGTGAGGGGTTGGGAAGGTGGTGAAGGGTAGGGATGGTGGTGAAGACTAAGGGACGGTGGTGAAAGGTTGGGAAGATGGTGAAGGGTAGGTTAGTTGGTGAAGGGGAAGGGAAGGTGATGAAGGGTAAGGAAGGTGGTGAAGAGTCGAAAAGGTGGTGAAGGGTAGGGAAGGTGGTGAAGTGTAAGGAAGGTAGTGAAGGGTAGAGAAGGTGGTAAGGGGGTAGGGAAGGTGGTGAAGGTTAGGGAAGGTGGTGAAAGGTAGGGAGTGTGGTGAAAGGTAAGGAAAAGGTTGTGAAGGGTAGGGAAGGTGATGGAGAGTAAGGGGAAGGTGGTGATGGGTATGGAAGTTTGTGAAAACTAGGGAAAGTGGAAAAAAGGTAGGGAAGGTGATGAAGGGTAAGGGAAAATGATGAAGGCTAAGGAAGGTGGTAAAGAGTAAAGGAAGGTGGTGAAGGAAAAGGAAAGTGGAGAAGGATAGGGAAAGGTGGTCAATAGTAGGGAAGGTTGTGAAGGGTAAGGGAAAATGATGAAAGGTAGGGAAGGTGGTAGAAGGGTAAGGGAAAATGATGAAAGGTAGGGAAGGTGGTAAAGAGTAAGGGAAGGTGGTGAAGGGTAGGGAAGGTGGTGAAGGGTAGGGAAGGTGGTGAAGGGTAGGGAAGGTGGTGAAGGGTACGGGAAGGTGGTGAAGAGTCGTGAAGGTGGTGAAGGGTAGGGAAGGTGGTGAAGGGTAGGGAAGGTGGTGAAGGGTAGGGAAGGTGGTGAAGGGTAGGGAAGGTGGTGAAGAGTCGTGAAGGTGGTGAAGGGTAGGGAAGGTGGTGAAGAGTCGTGAAGGAGGTGAAAGGTAGGGAAGGTGGTGAAGGGTAGGGAAGGTGGTGAAGGGTAGGGAAGGTGGTGAAGGGTACGGAAGGAGGTGAAAGGTAGGGAAGGTGGTGAAGGGTAGGGAAGGTGGTGAAAGGTAGGGAAGGTGGTGAAAGGTAGGGAAGGTGGTGAAGGGTAAGGGAGGTGGTGAAGGGTAGGGAAGGTGGTGAAGGGTAGGGGAGGTGGTGAAAGGTAGGGAAGGTGGTGAAGGGTACGGAAGGTGGTGAAGGGTAGGGAGGTGGTGAAGGGTTTGGGAAGGTGGTGAAGGGTTGGGAAGGTGGTGAAAGGTAGGGAAGGTGGTGAAGGGTAGGGAAGGTGGTGAAGGGTGGAGAAGGTGGTGAAGGGTAGGGAAGGTGGTGAAAAGTAGGGAAGGTGGTGAAGGGTACGGAAGGTGGTGAAGGGTAGGGGAGGTGGTGAAGGGTTGGGAAGGTGGTGAAGGGTTGGGAAGGTGGTGAAGGTAGGGAAGGTGGTGAAAAGGTAGGGAAGGTGGTGAAGGGTAGGGGAGGTGGTGAAGGGTAGGGAAGGTGGTGAAGGGTAGGGAAGGTGGTGAAGGGTAGGGAAGGTGGTGAAGGGTAGGGAAGGTGGTGAAGGGTGGAGAGGTGGTGATATGTAAAGGAAGGAAGTGATGTGTAAGGGAAGGTGGTGAAGGGTAGGAAAGGCCGTGAAGGGTAGGGAAGGTTGTGAAGGGTAGCGAAGGTGGTAAATTGTAGGGAAGGTGGTGAAGGGTAGGGAAGGTCATGAAGGGTAGGGAGTTGGCGAAGGGTAAGGAAGGTGGTTAAGGGTAAGGAAGGTGGTTAAGGGTTAGAGAAGGTGGTGAAAGGTAGGGAGGGTGGTGATGAGTAGAGGAAGGTAGTGAAGGGTAAAGGAAGGTGGTGAAGGGTAGGGAAGATGGTGAAGTGTTAGGAAGGTGGTGAAGGGTAGGGAGTGTGGTTTAGGGTTACCTTACCTTGAGGTTATCTTGAGGTTATCTTGAGGTGCTTCGGGGCTTAGCGTCCCCGTGGCCCGGTCATCGACCAGGCCTCCTGGTTGCTGGACTGGTCAACCAGGCTGTTGGACGCGGCTGCTCGCAGCCTGACGTATGAGTCACAGCCTGGTTAATCAGGAATCCTTTGGAGGTGTTTGTCAAGTTCTCTCTTGAACACTGTAAGGGGTCGGCCAGTTATGCCCCTTATGTGTAGTGGAAGCGTGTTGAACAGTCGTCAGTCAGTCGTGTCGCTATGATCGTCTCTGCACATGCGAGATCGGGGGTCTGGGCATGAGGGAGGCGTCTTTCAAGCATACGGCTCCGCCACGAGTGCATCGGGCCTCTGATGCTGATAGAGTTCTCTCTCAGAGTACCTGTTGCACCTCTGCTTTTCAACGGGGGTATTCTGCACATCCTGCCATGCCTTCTGGTCTCATGTGATGTTATTTCTGTGTGTAGGTTTGGGACCAGCCCCCTCTATTATTTTCCACGTATAGATTATTATGTATCTCTCCCGCCTGCGCTCAAGGGAATACAAATTTAGGCTCTTCAGTCGGTCCCAGTAGTTTAGATATTTTACTGAGTGGATTCTAGCAGTAAAGGATCTCTGCACGCACTCCAGGTCAGCAATTTCTCCAGCTTTGAAAGGGGCTGTCATTGTGCAGCAGTACTCCACTCTAGAGAGCACTAGCGTCTTGAAAAGTATCATCATCGGTACAGCATCTCTAGTGTGAAAAGTTCTTGTTATCTAACCTGTCATTTTTCTTGCAGTTGTGACGGCTACTTTATTGTGTTCTTTAGAGGTAAGGGCCGACATGAGTACACCCAGATCCTTCACACTGCCTTTTCGTTCTATGGTATGGTTTGCCTGAGTTTTGTACGTGGTTTCCGTTTTCATATTTTCATTTTTTCCGTAGCGCATGAGCTGGAACTTATCTTCGTTAAACACTATATTATTTTCTGTAGACCATAGAAAGACCTGATCTACATCTGATTGGAGGTATGCCGTGCCCTCTATGTTGCCTACTCTCATGAAGATCCTAGTGTCATCTGCAAAGGATGATACACTACTATAGGTTGTGTCCTTGTCTATGTCCGATACAAGGGATGAGAAAAAGTACTGGAGCAAGCACAGTACCCTGGGGAACTGAGCTCTTCACAGTTGATGGGCTGGATTTTATTTTGTTGACTATTACCCATTGGGTTCTGTTAGTCAGGAAATTGTAGATCCATCTGCCTATTTTTCCGGTAATTCCTTTTGAATGCATTTTTTATTCAATAACACCATGGTCACATTTGTCAAAGGCTTTTGCGAAATCTGTGTAAATTACATCAGCATTTTGTTTGTCTTCCGTGGCATCTAATGCCATGTCATAGTGGTCCAGCAACTGTGACAGGCAAGAGCGCCCTGTTCTGAAACCATGTTGTTCGGGGTTATGGATATGCTGTGATTCCATTTATTTCTGTGATTCCTGTGATTTCTGTGATGACTGTGATTCTGTGATTCCATGTGACCTTACTTGTTAGCACTCTCTCAATTTGTTTTATGATATACGACGTTAGGGATGTTAGGGTTAGGGAAGGTTGTGAAGGGAAAGGTAGGTGGTGATGGGTAGGGAAGGTGGTGAAGTATAGGGAAGGTGGAAAAGGATAGGGAAGGTGGTGAAGGGTAGGGAAATTTGTGGAAAGTAGGGAAGTTTGTAAAAAGTAGGGAAGGTGGTGAATGATAGGGAAGGTGGTGAAGGGTAGGGAAGGTGGTGAAGGGTTGGGAAGGTGGTGAAAGGTAAGGAAGTTGGTGAAGGGTATATAATGTGGTGAAGGGTAGGGAAGGTGGTGAAAGGTAGGAAAGGTGGTGATGTGTAAGGGAAAGTGGTGAAGGGTTGGGAAGGTGGTGAAGGGTAAGGAAGGTGGTGAAGAGTATGGAAGGTAGTGAAGGGTAGGGAAGGTGGTGAAGAATCAGGAAGGTGTTGAAGGGTAGGGAAGGTGGTGAAGGGTTGGGAAGGTGGTGAAGGGTAGGGAAGGTGGTGAAGGGTAGGGAAGGTGGTGAAGAATCAGGAAGGTGGTGAAGGGTAGGGAAGGTGGTGAAGGGTAGGGAAGGTGGTGAAGGGTAGGGAAGGTGGTGAAGGGTAGGGATGGTGGTGACGGGTAGGGAAGGTGGTGAAGGGTAAGGAAGGTGGTGAAGGGTAGGGAAGGTAGTGAAGGGTAGGGAAGGTGGTGAAGAATCAGGAAGGTGTTGAAGGGTAGGGAAGGTGGTGAAGGGTAAGGAAGGTGGTGAAGGGTAGGGAAGGTGGTGAAGGGTAGGAAAGGCCGTGAAGGGTAGGGAAGGTGGTGAAGGGTAAGGAAGGTGGTGAAGGGTAGGGAAGGTGGTGAAGGGTAGGGAAGGTAGTGAAGGGTAGGGAAGGTGGTGAAGGGTAAGGAAGGTGGTGAAGGGTAGGGAAGGTGGTGAAGAATCGGGGAGGTGTTGAAGGGTAGGGAAGGTGGTGAAGGGTAGGGAAGGTGGTGAAGGGTAGGGAAGGTGGTGAAGGGTAGGGAAGGTGGTGAAGGGTAAGGAAGGTGGTGAAGGGTAGGGAAGGTGGTGAAGGGTAGGAAAGGCCGTGATGGGTAGGGAAGGTTGTGAAGGGTAGGGAAAAGTAGTAAAGGGTAGGGATGGTTGAGAAGGGTAGGGAAGGTGGTGAAGGGTTATCATGAGGTTATCTTGAGATGATTTCGGGGCTTTTTTTTAGTGTCCCCGTGGCCCGATCCTCGACCAGGCCTCCACCCCCAGGAAGCAGCCCGTGACAGCTGACTAACACCCAGGTACCTATTTTACTGCTAGGTAACAGGGGCATAGGATGAAAGGAACTCTGTCCATTGTTTCTCGCCGGCGCCTGGGATCAAACCCAGGACCACTTAGATCACAAGCCCAGCGTGCTGTCCGCTCGGCCGACCGGCTCCGAGTAGGGGAAGATAGTGAAGGGTAAAGAAGATGGTGAATGACAAAGTAGGTGGTGAAGGGTAGGGAAGATGGTGAAGGGAAAGGATGGTAGTGAAGAGTAGGGAAGGTAGTGAAGGGTAGGGAAGATGGTGAAGGGGTAAGGAAGGCGGTGAAGGGTAGGGAAGGTGGTGAGGGGTAAGGAAGGTGGTGAATAGTAGGGAAAGTGGTGAAGGGTAAGGAAGGTGATGAAGGGGGAGGAAATGTGATGAGGAGTATGGGAAGAAGGTGAAGAGAAAAGGAAGGTGGCGAAGGGTAGGGAAGGTTATGAAGGGTAAGGAAGGTGGAGAGGGGTAGGGAAGGTTATGAAGGGTAAGGAAGGTGGAGAGGGGTAGGGGAAGGTGGAGAGGGGTAGGGGAAGGTGGAGAGGGGTAGGGGAAGGTGGAGAGGGGTAGGGGAAGGTGGTGTGTTGGAAATAACCAACAGACAATTATCCCTTAACTCCTAATATTAATATTTACTAATAACACTAACATGTAGAATTAATAGCATTAGCGTTTCCATAGTAAGGCACAATTTAGCCAGAAAATTCTCAGCCATCATGACGCCAGGCGTCAATGTCTGGCTTAAACATGAAGTCTCCCACACATGTTGGACATATATAGACTTCAGTTAATTATCCTTTATTTCTAAAAATATTGTTCATCATGAAAGAAATAACCATTCCTCATACTTATGCGTGCTGAGCTTGACTATTCAACCAAATTAATTATTCCAGTAAAATATTACTGCGGTGTAAAGTTAATACACGTCGACCCTTCTCGTTCAATTTGTGCAATGTTAATTAGGTCAATTGTCTTACAAGAAGAGGTATTATTATCCAATATATTTATTGGTGATGATAGTTTAAATTGTACTCCTTCATTTCCCCAAATAATTAATGGTAAACCAAATTGGTTTAAGTCCGGGATCACTATGAGCATCTCTACGCATGCGTGATAGGTCGTCGGGGCATGAGGGAGGCGTCGTTCAAGCATACGGCTCCGCCACGAGTGCGAGCGCTTCTGCAAGCGGCAGCCATTACATCAAGATCACGTGGTCCTACGGCATTAATTACTGTTTAATTACACGTCTACGAAGATAGTCACGTCCCGCAATTAATCATCCACAGCAGTGAACGTCAGGGACTAGCAGACGTGATATCGGCTGGCCTAAGTGTTCCAACATGCCTACGTTAAGTATACATTGTAGTTTGATGCATCATTCTATAGTTTATTACTGTGAGTAGCCTGTCGTTATAACATCCGCCGACCACAAACACAACGTTAGGTTCTTTCAACGTTATTCTCTAATATCAGTGAATAGTGAAATAAATTTCTAGCCTAGTCAAATGTCAGCCAATTTTCCGTGATGACAGCGTGTAGGCGAGGACGAACCCAGCATTCCTTCCTCCACCTACGATGTTCACCACTGGTGTTTCCTCCTTTATTTGGACGATGTGATCACGGCTACGAGTAGTGACACGGGTTTAGTAAAGTCTTCTTACAGCTAAGCCTTAACCCTTATTTCATAGAATATTTGACCCTTATCATTATTATTTATAATATGTACTTTCTTATACATATAATATTCAAGAGAAGCAATATAAATCAATAATTTACTGCTCAGTGCTCAATAAGTTTGCACCTATTATTTCTTATGATTTGCTAATAGTTCATAGATTTGATTATTTATTATATTATGATCTTTTAGAATCTACATATAATTTCTGATGCTATAATCTTTACTAGCATCCTTAATGAACTGGTGACGAACAACACTAGTTCCTAGATATATATTAATTTCTAGTAATACCCCCAATGTTGAAGTTTGAGAATTTTAACTCTCAATTAATTATTATTATAGTCCATTCATGCTCTTCAAATAATTGCTAAATAATCTAACATACATAGGCACTGGTTCCACACTGTCAGTCTTGAAATCCTTTATTTGTTTCCCCTCATTTCTCAAAAGTGGGTGGTCTTAATTAAATATTCTTACATTTGAGTTAAAGTTCCAGATCCCAACATTTTGGTCGACTTCGAACCGGATACATTATAATTTATCATTACTAATCACATTGTGTAGTATTTTAGGTTAAACATATTTCATTATCTGTGGTTACCAGCAGTGTACCACATATGTTAACCTAACCCACACCAATTTATAATATTTGCTGTCTATACCTCATTTATAAGGTAGCACTAGTGGGATATAGTCAGTTGCCTACAACACTCAGACCTATACCTCACACTGAGGTAGGAATCTTCAGGTCACCAGGAGCAACACCTCACAACTTTTACAATAATTCTACATTAACACCTGCGTTAGATTGGCTTCACCATCTAACAATAATTTCCCCATTTAAACTTGTTAACAGTTCAGTAGTGTTCACATTAGTGGAACCTTGCCAACTAAGTGATGATAATCGTTGGGGAGTAAGTACAGAATATTACCAACGGGCTGCCAAATATATTAACTTTCGGCTGAGGAAAAGAGTGAGATTAGATGCCACTTACATACAATTTACAGCCAGACCATGTAGACAAAACCTGGCAAGAGATGGTGAACACCTGTCAGGTGAGTCTAAGTCGCAGGTAGTTGATAAATTGGTCAACACAATCAACCATCACAAGAGGTTGTGGCTAGCTAGCCAAAATTAGCTGTATATATTTCATAATTTTCACTTGTGTGTGCAAGTGCACATTTATATATAACAAAATCTAAAAAAACAAAATCTCAGTAAAGTTGTATTCACATTACTGCACCATTAATTAATTTTATGCCAACCTTTATTAGGTAGGAATTTAGACTGTAGTTGTGCTGAGTTTAGCACAAATGCAGACTAAATAACTTAGTTGTTTCTTTAGTAGAAATTATTTCATCTAGTCTTGAACTAGTCAATAGTGTACATTATATTATTTACTATTGTGCTGACCCTAAAACAGGGTGGGATCTAAGTACATTGTATTTACTATTGTGCTGACCCTGATTAGGGTGGGATATATAAACCATTTATTGTGTAGTCACTATTTTTGTGTATATTTTTTGAGTGCTACTGAATGCTCATTATCCCATCGAATGGTGATAATGAAGAGCTAGCCAGGAGAAATTCCAATAGTGACATTCAAGTATCACTCAAATCTTAGCTACTTGTTGTTAGGTAGGTGCATTTAATCTCAGAATGAGGTAGAGTGCAATTTAGCCAGAATAATTTAGACTATCTTCAATTGATTTGCCAACTAATGAGCAAGTACCCAAGCTAATTTAGCAACACTTATTCAAGTCCTGTGAAACTTGAACTTAAAGCCACTATGGCTACTCCTGAGAAATTAAGGAGAACCTTTATAGGCTTTAAAGGTCACTTAACCAGACTGATCAATAAGTCTGAAACATTATCCAAAGCAACTACCATTGATTACAATCAATTAGAAATATCACTGAGAGAGTAGCTGATCTCAAATTTGATCAAGTCAGATCCACAATCAAGTCTTATATTGACATACTAAATACAGCAGAAGCTGAGCCTGATGAAATAGATCAAGCTATAGCTGAAACATCTCAATATGAAGATGCAATTTTACAGTGCAATTTTTTTATATTATTGACTTAGAGAATGAAGCTTGGATTTTATGTATCAGTTAATTATGATTGTCATAGAGAACACTTTTTGTGGACTTTAACTCAAGACTGATAGTTTAAGTTATTCACAGGAGTAAATATCATTTGTAAATCGTTAATTTGCTGATGTGGCAACATCCCATTTTCCTTCGTAAGTTGCTAAATACGTTCTCTGTGAAAGGTTAGTAAATTAGTAATGTTAATATATTCCTAACATAACCGTTTTAACTTGGTATGCCAGGGGTTAGTAAATTAGGTGTCGAAAAATTTCCGTCATCTCCCTCCGCCCTCCCTCCCTCCTCCCTACTCCTCCCTCCATCCTCCCCACCTCGCCCTTAGTCCTCTCTACCTCCCCCCCTCCATCCTCCCTACTCCTCCCTCCGTCCTCCCCATCCCTCCCTCACTCCATCCCACCCCTCCCTCCATTCTCCACATCCCACCTCTTCCCACTCCCCACAATTAGAATTTCTTCCCTTTCATAAAATTTATTAGGGAGTCAAGACACTTCTCAATGGTCTTAAGGAAATAGTTGTCTGGTAAAGACGTTTCCATTATCTCAACAAATATTTCACAAGATCAGAATTGCGTCAATGAGAATCGGATATGGGTCTTAATAATTACTAATATATATTAAATCATTTAATTTAGGCCTACCCTGGCCAGACTATGTCCGTCCTGTACCCCAGACCATTGCCCCGCAAATTTTGATAAGGCTAGTCCTAAGCGTGTAGCCTTCAACTTTGGACAGAAAGACAGACAGACATTCTCTCGTATAGTACAGATTGTTAATGCCACCTAGATGGTGTTGGTGAGGGGCACATTTCTATCAGCAATGTTTTTCAGGACTCTTCCATTTTGTGGGGAGGAGAAGACGTTCCTGGGGAATATTTTAATTACAGGGACCGGTACTGTGCATTACTGATACACTGCAGTAAACTGTGCGCAGTGGACCATCACTACTGCATATGTAAGGCAACAACCCATCGCAGCTTGCTCTGTGATGGCAATCACCCCGCACTTTCTTACCGCTGCCCCTGCAGACAGGAAAGCATCAAGGCCCAGGTTGAAGCCAAGAGAAACAACCCTTCTATCTCTGCGACCAGAGCCCCAGGCGGTCAACCCACCACATCTGCTCTCACCAACCGACCAGAAGACGTTCCTGTTTTCTCAAAAAGTGGCCCCTTCCACCAGGCGACCCAGCCTTCACAATGGGGACCCAAGGCCCCACAGGCTCCTTCACAGCCCCCTGCATCACGTGCAGGCATTATCCCTGGTCTTATTAGACTAGCGGAGAGGCTTGCCGAACCAGACAATCACCATTTCCTCAGTGAACTGAACACATTATACATAGCCAATGCCCCCCATCATAGCCCCTGGCGCAAGTCTCACTGCCTCCACTACCACTCCGAAGACTACCACGAGGTCGATTTCACCACAGACTCCAGAACCACCCAAAACCCCGGCGGCACAAACAGAGGTTCGTGCCGCCTCTCCAGCTCCCAACACTCCTACAATCACCATCTCAGCAACCGCGCTACCTGACGTTCTGTCTACAAGTGCTAACATCACCACCTTTCTTCCCTACTCCTGAAATACCATCTACCATCAATCCACGACACCTGAGTCTACCTCAGGCTGCAAGGTGAAAGACGAAAACACCACCTATGTATTTTACGGACTCCTCAAACGAGGAAATCTTAGTAGGAGTTCCACCGCCGCACCACAAATACGACACCCACTTGGTACAACACCTCCTCATGGAGGCCACCTCACCACACTCCAACGACAGCACGACTCAGCCAAAGTCTCAGGCAAAGAAAAAACGGAAGACCTAGAGGTCTACACTAACCCCACCAGCTCCATAACTGGTACAGCCAGCACTCCAGGACTGAAGACTCACATCCATCCCCAGATATCTAGTATCAGTCATTGATATAGATAATGGCTCCAAAGAGCTTCCACTTACGAGCTCACGATAACCCATGGTACTTGGAACTTTATGTTCTGAGTAGCTAAATCTAAAACAACAACAAGAACAGCAATGTCCTGCCTTACGGGCTATTCATGCCCGCGGCACCTCTTGGGTGGCTAAATTAATCTTCATCAATCATCAATTGATCTACTGCTTCACTGCCTGTGCCCCACAGTTACAGCCCCGCTCCTGTGCCAGGTAAGTCCACTATAGGCTCACCATTGTCCGTGCTACTTGGAACTTTTTCTTCCTAGTAGCTGAACCTTAAGCAACAACAACAACAGATGTACTGCTTCAGCCAATAATCCCTTTCTGTTTTGGATATACTTATTTTTGTTGTATTTTTTTTTTTTTGGTATTGATATAAAAATTTTTTTACAAAACAGTCAACAAGTAAAGAACAACGTATGGATATTAACAATCATGCCAACACATGAACAATACAACAAAAACCATTTAGGATTATATCGTAGGAACTGTTCATGTTAGATGAATGTTGAAGACTGTTAAAAACTATAGAATGAGGATAGTATTTATACAAACTTTAATATTAATTACAGGTCTTTATTAGCATAAATAAATATATATTACATCATAAAATCTATCATGGAAGTTACAAACATAAAATTAATAATCGTAGTACATAGTATCGTCCATTCTAGTATACCACATCTTATTCTATCTTAATACAAACTACTACACACATTTTGCATTATCTTACTTTAATACTAACTAATTTGCTCACTGTAAATCACTGAAGTATAACTAGCGGGGTTGGGACAGTCTTTGTGCTGTAGCATCTCTCCTACTCCAAGGAAGGAATATAGGGTAAAGTCTCTGTGAATGAGCAGGGGGGATCTCTACCTCAATCACTTCCTCCTCCTCCTCCTCCAACACTACTACTTCTACTTGCATCTCATTCACTTTGTTGTTTGGGATGTCAGGTTGACCGTATGCTAGTGACTGAGTAGGACTTAGAATGTACCGTTTATCATCAAACGCTGACAATTCTCTACACATTCTGCGACATGTGCACATCTTCCCTTGACCATTACCTATGGACTTGGACACAAAACGAGTCGAAGTGTTAGTTTCAATTGTGTGTTTAAATGACTCATGTGAAAGTTTCTCCTGGTGGTGGTATGGTAGACACTTACACTTACAGTTGTGATCCCCATCTTGAGTGGTGTATGAGTAAGTTTTAGCTCTATGAGCAATTAGTTCATTAATAATAATATTTGACCCAATTTCTAACTTGATCAAGCCTAGCTGTCCTTTGCGTGCAATGGAGTATGATGGATGAGTGTCAAGAAAGTTGCTAAACTCCATACAGTCAAAGAGGGGGGTCTTATTCAACTCTTTTAAGATATCTCGACATGAGTGTTTAATGATGTGATGATAGTCTGATAGTTTAATGATAGTCTGTGTCTGTATATAATAGATTGGCTTTATCCCCATATGCTGGTTTTACTACTCCATACCAGAACTCGTAGAGACATCTCTTAGCAATTTGGAGTATGTGGAAGCCGAGATAAGTGGGAGTATTTACCTGGAGAGACTTTCTCTTCATAGTGCAGATCACACGGTCTTGGCTTAATAATAAACTATGCTTGAAAAATAGGTTACGAGCGTGTTTCAGGAAGACTCTACAATCAGTGACTAGGTAGTGTTTGTTCCCATACTTAGAAACATCTGTAAGAGCTTCCCATAAATTGAGTTTAATATGAGGTTGAAAGATTTTTGTCTTATAGCGCATTAGGTGTTGGCTCGTTCTCGTACGTTGGTTTCAATGAAATCTTTTAGGTAGGTCTCCTGGTCAAGTTCATAGATGTCATAAACTTTAGGTTCTTCTAACCCAATTCGCATTAGTAACTGCAACAGATCAAGACTAACCAGATAGTCTTTCTGAGGAAGGTGAGAGGCAATTCATTTACAGTTGTTTTTAGGGAGTCTGCGTCTTTCTTCTCCGAGTATATTCTTACTATAAGGAGAGATTTGATCCTCTGTAATATCTGCATGGGAAAGAACTAAGCGCAGCTCGTCAGTGTATCTGGCTATGTCGGGGAAAACTTGTTCTGTATCGCACAACACCCAGTACCCTTTTGGTCCATCACACGCGATATTCTCTAATCCCCGCTCTAGCATATTGTCACAGTCCGTGTGTGGCAGCTTCCGTATCCCGCCACGAGGGAGCAATTCAGTCATACAAGCTCCGTATAGGCTATTAAAGTCCAAGTTGATGATGTAACTACTATCATCTCTCGGTTCTGCTGCCATGCGTTGGTTCTCCCCATTAGTGTACTGTCTAGTTACACTCTTAAACCCACCGCGGAGATTTCGACGGAGTAAGTCATATAACAGGGGGTCTGACACTACATCCAGTTCTACTTTAGATTTAAGTAAGAAAGCATCCCAGGCAAATTAGGGGAGAGAGATGTAGTGTGAAATATCTAATTTGTAAAGTGCAAGCAATGTATCTCGCCATACTGTGAATACATCTGTCAACAATTCCGTATCTACTTTGAGGTAGAGAACGAGGTATTCCCCGATGTTGGCACATTGAGCTAGATCAAAGATATCTAACGCTTGTTCATAACCTTTTTCTGATAACTCTTCATCTTCCAAGGTAAAACTTGTCATGTGAAGGAAGTCGTGGCTCGTCCAGCACACTCAATGATGATAAGTAGTCATAACAGAATGCTTGTTTACCCTTTAACAGTTTAGGGATAGCTGCATCATTTACACCCTCTGGCATAGCTAATGTGAAGGTGGTGGGCTTCCCACTATCAATATGATCTTTACCCAATCTTGCTAGTGATCCATTAAGAAGTGCTAAACAATCTAAAAATCGCAAGACATTCACATTCACTTTCATAAACTTGAATCCATCTCTAGTTGTTATGTCTATTTTCATCTTAGGTCGTTTTTTCAACTCGTTTAGAATTACTCCTAAATCATACGATGCATTATGAGAGAAGCTGTAGAGAAACTTGTATAAATCTACACACTGCATATTGCACCGATCACAGTATGCAGCTAGATAATTATGTACTTTCACAGTATGTTCATGATGTCTAACTTTAACTCCATCATTCCCATAAAGGGATCCTCAGACAACTCACACACTGTTTTTGTCTCGAATAAGGCGTGTTGTTTTGGGGAGACGTCAAGTTTATAGTTTACCTGGTTACTACCGATCCTAGCTCATGACTCTTCTAGGGTAGTTACCAAGTTATTGACAGCATCTTTACCTAAATAGTCCTTTTTCTCCATGATGTTCATTTGTCGGTCAATGATAATGTATGCGTAGGCTACTGCTTTATGACGTGACTCAATCATGCCTTTAGGGTTGGATCGATCCAACATACATTCAAAGTCATAAAAACACATATGACTAGGACCATATCCACGTCCGTATTTACGGAAAGTAATCTTCCTATCATCTGAATAAAACTTTAAAGTTTGATAGACTTTACATGTCCCCTCATGAGCCACCATACGTGCGGGTGAGAGAGAGATCAAACAACAATGACAAAAGATGTGAGATGTTCTGGGTGAGTGGGCATGGTGCGTACATACTGGTTAAAATCTTAAGTCAGTACGAGATGCTGGACTATCAACATAAGCAAGGGGACAATCTCTTCATGCTCACCTTTCCCTTTCCTGGCTAGTATAATGTAGTATCATCTAGTAATATCACCTCGTTCTGGTGAATAAACATAGATCCTGACCGTGTTCATTTTTTGTAGCTTAGTGATATTCTCAAATGTTACTGAGACATTTATATCTACTGACCAGTTAATATGTCTTAGACACCAGCTTGCATGAACACATCTTTTACGAATATTGCGTAGATCCATACCCCTAGCTAGACATTTATAGGCAGCTAGACATTGCATAAGACATATGTTTGCCTCTCCTTTTGGGTTGAAAACAAGGTCCTTTCCCCTCATACCTTCAGGGTAGTCCACATGAGCTCCGAGTCTAATAAGGTGTTCATTTTGAGCGCAGTTAATGTAGAACCCTGATAGAAACTCTACAGCTACATTTGACCCCTCTTTTTCTTTTAAATACTGGGTAATTTTGTCATCTAATTCATCAGCCCAGAAGTCTACAACTGTGGGCAGCTCTTCTTGCATGATAGCTCTCCCCTCACCGCGAATAGGGAATCCATCAGTGTTGATAGGATCAAGGAGGTCTTCTTCTTCATTAGGTACATTTAAATTGCGGATGATTAGGATTAGATGAGAATAAATTAAAAGTGATGATTAAAAGAATTATTAATCCTTATATTAATATTATCCTTATATTAATAAGGATAATTATATTATCCTTATATTAATCCTTAATTATATGATGATTAAAATAAATTAAAAGTGATAAATTAGGGGAGAATTGAGTGAGGATATGTTCAATAAAAAACTGTCTATATGCTCTTAAATATACACCCGGGGATGTATTTACATGTTTTGGAATTGAAAAAGAGAAGCGGGTGTATGCTCTACTAAAATTTTTGATTCGGTCTATCACTTGAGGGAGTATTGGTGGAGGTGGTGGAGTGTGAGGACCCCCTAGGCTGTGGGGGAGAAGCAGCGACCTCTGGTGCAGGTGGAGAGACAGGTGATGCTGGGGGAGTTGGGTGATCAGGAGATAAAATAAAAAAAAGATGCTGGTGGTACTGCCTCGACATCCTCCTCCTCATCTTCATCACTAGATAGTACTACTACATTTCCCCCTCCTCCTCCTTCCCCCCCCCCCCCCCCCTTCTCTTATTCTCTCTACCTCTTCAACTTCTTGCTCCTCACTAGACACTAAATCTACGTATGGTGTGTGTGGGTTTGCATGTGAGGAGTGAGGCTGTGCAATGCTTAGCGAGAAATGAGGGAAAGATAATCCACTGGTTGAGGGAAAAGCAATAGATCTACCCAATTGTTGCTGCATTGCTGCTGCTGCTGTTGTAGCTGCTGTTGCTGTTGCAGCTGCTGTTGCTGCTGCTGTTGCTGCTGCTGTTGCTACTGATGATGCTGTTGCTGCTGACATGGTCTGGGGTTTTGATAATGATAGATTTTTTCAACCTAAACTTACTTGTGGATCTCTCTCTCTCTCTCTCTCTCTCTCTCTCTCTCTCTCTCTCTCTCTCTCTCTCTCTCTCTCTCTCTCTCTCTCTCTCTCTCTCTCTCTCTCTCTCTCTCTCTCTCTCTCTCTCTCTCTCTCTCTCTCTCTCTCTCTCTCTCTCTCTCTCCTCTCTCTCTCTCTCTCTCTCTCTCTGTCTCTCTGTCTCTCTGTCTCTCTCTCTCTCTCTCTCTCTCTGTCTCTCTCTCTCTCTCTCTCTCTCTCTCTCTCTCTCTGTCTCTCTCTCTCTCTCTCTCTCCCTCTCTCTCTCTCTCTCTCTCTCTCTCTCTCTCTCTCTCTCTGTCTCTCTCTCTCTCTCTCTCTCTCTCTCTCTCTCTCTCTCTCTCTCTCTCTCTCTCTGTCTCTCTCTCTCTCTCTCTCTCTCTCTCTCTCTCTCTCTCTCTCTCTCTCTCTCTCTCTCTCTCTCTCTCTCTCTCTCTCTCTCTCTCTCTCTCTCTCACACACACACACACAGAGAGAGAGACAGAGACACTTAAGACAGAGAGTAAACTCCCTTCGTTCCATGCTAACCTACACTGTATGGAGGTTGGTTCTTGACTGGGTTGATGTGGGGTATTTAGGGAAGTATTGATCCGGCGATCTAGGGTTGTTGTTGTCAAAGAGGTATCACTGACCTGGAGAGCAGCTGGGTCACAGTTGGTCATATAGTTAGCTGTGTGTAGTGCATTAGTTGATTACTAAGTAAAGTATATAGTGTTTTAAAATCATTGAATACATAATATATATTAAAATGTGTATAATTTATCCTAAGTATAAATCTTATTATTTAGATAAGAGAATATTAATATCTCCTACTAGTAGGTGTGGATCCATCAAAGTATTGATTTTGGGGGTGTGGGGGGAGTTGTTATTATAAGCAGATGCTGGAGCTGGGTATCCCCATCCCAGACAATAGGTAGCAGGTGAGTTGACCTTAGGGCACGAACTAGAAGGGCAGGTGATTGACCCTTATAGACTTAAGATGGGCGGGGCTTATATGGATCGATAGTCATACCAGCTGTTAACTGACCCACCTCATCCTGGTGCCCACCCTCAGTATGAAGTCAGTAGTGAACTGTGATCAACCTCTGTGTAACCCTACTACTACGCCTTCGTCATGAGAAAATGGTGAAAATACCTACCTTAGTGATGTGATTTTCCCAGTGAAACATGATAATTCCCCCCATACCCATAGTACATGTTTTGTGACAATTTAGTGAAGAAAGAACTTATTCTCAACTATCTGGATACAAGGTAAGTATACCTTTTTTTCCCACTCATCTCCGAGTAAAATTTCCTTTCATCTCATACATTTCCCCTGGTTGATAACTGGTTGATGGGGTTCTGGGAGTTCTTCTACTCCCCAAGCCCGGCCCGAGGCCAGGCTTGACTTGTGAGAGTTTGGTCCACCAGGCTGTTGCTTAGAGCGGCCCGCAGGCCCACATACCCACCACAGCCCGGTTGGTCCGGCACTCCTTGGAGGAATAAATCTAGTTTCCTCTTGAAAATGTCCACGGTTGTTCCGGCAATATTTCTTATGCTTGCTGGGAGGACGTTGAACAACCGCGGACCTCTGATGTTTATACAGTGTTCTCTGATTGTGCCTATGGCACCTCTGCTCTTCACTTGTTCTATTCTACATTTTCTTCCATATCGTTCACTGCAGTACGTTGTTATTTTACTGTGTAGATTTGGTACTTGGCCCTCCAGGATCTTCCAGGTGTATATTATTTGATATCTCTCTCGTCTTCTTTCTAGTGAGTACATTTGGAGGGCTTTGAGACGATCCCAATAATTTAGGTGCTTTATTGCGTCTATGCGTGCCGCATATGTTCTCTGTATTCCCTCTATTTCCGCAATCTCTCCTGCTCTGAAGGGGGAAGTGAGTACTGGGCAGTACTCAAGACGGGGCAACACAAGTGACTTGAAGAGTACAACCATTGTGATGGGATCCCTGGATTTGAAAGTTCTCGTAATCCATCCTATCATTTTTCTGGCTGTCGCAATATTTGCTTGGTTATGCTCCTTAAACGTTAGGTCGTCAGACATTATTATTCCCAAATCCTTTACATGCTGTTTTCCTACTATGGGTACATTTGATTGTGTCTTGTACTCTGTATTATGTTTAAGGTCCTCATTTTTACCGTACCTGAGTACCTGGAATTTATCACTGTTAAACATCATGTTATTTTCTGATGCCCAGTAGAAAACTTTATTAATATCAGCTTGAAGTTTTTCAATGTCTTCAGCCAAGGTAATTTTCATACTGATTTTTGTGTCATCTGCAAAGGATGATACGAAGCTGTGACTTGTATTTTTGTCTATATCTCATATGAAAATAAGGAAAAGCAGCGGTGCAAGGACTGTATCCTGAGGTACAGAGCTTTTAACTGCACTTGGACTAGATTTTATATGGTTGACCGTTACTCGCTGAGTCCTGTTTGACAGAAAACTGAGTATCCAGCGTCCTATTTTACCGGTTATTCCCATTGACTTCATTTTGTGTGCTATCACGCCATGGTCACATTTATCGAAAGCCTTTGCGAAGTCCGTGTATATCACATCAGCATTCTGTTTTTCTTCTAACGTCTCAGTGACTTTGTCGTAGTGCTCAAGTAGCTGTGAGAGGCACGATCTTCCCGCTCGAAATCCATGTTGGCCTGGGTTGTGAAGGTCATTGGTCTCCATCAAATTGGTGACCTGACTCCTAATCACTCTCTCAAATACTTTTATGATGTGCGATGTTAGTGCAACTGGTCTATAATTTTTTGCCAATGCTTTGCTCCCTCCCTTGTGTAAAGGGGCTATGTCTGCTACTTTAAGTGCATCTGGTTTCCCCCCCCCCCCCCCCCCGTGTCCAAGCTCTTCCTCCACACTATACTGAGTTCCTGTGCTACCGGCACTTTGCATTTCTTTATAAATATTGAATTCCATGAGTCTGGACCTGGGGCCGAGTGCATGGGCATGTTTTGAATTTCTCTTTCAAAATTTAGTGCGCTCGTGTTTATATCAGTTATATTTACAGGGGTTTGAATATCCCGCATAAAGAAATTGTCTGGATCTTCCACCTTCATGTTGTTTATTGGAGTGCTAAACATGTCCTCATACTGCTTTTTTAGGATTTCACTAATTTCTTTGTCATCTTCCGTGTATGAACCTTTACTTGTACGAATAGGTCCAATACTGGCAGTGGTTTTTGCTTTTGATTTCGCATATGAGAAGAAATATTTTGGATTTTTCTTTATTTCCTGAATTGCTTTCTGTTCTAACTGCCTTTCTTCAGTTTCATATGAGTGTTTCAATTTCCGCTCGATTTCTTCAATGTCCCTATTTAAATTATTTCTTCTTTGACGGGAAATTCGTGTCTGCATAAGCAGTTCCGTTATTTTTTTCCTGCGTTTATAGTGTCGTCTGCGTTCTCTTTCTACGTTAGATCTCTTTCTGGCTTTCCTCAAAGGAACATGTTTCAGACAGACTTGATACGCTTCTGAAGTCAGTTTTTCTATTCCTTCTGTAGGACTTGTATTACTTAGAACAGTTCCCCATGGAATGTTTGTAAGTTCCCTGTTTATTATCTCCCAGTCTATCCTTTTATTATTAAAATTGAATTTACTGAATAGCCCCTCTCGCTTTATCAACGTTTTAGGTCTATTCTGAGTATTGATGGTCGTTTGCACTTCAATGAACTTGTGATCTGAATATGTGGTATCTGATATCGTAATGTCTCTGATAATGTCTTCATTGTTCGTAAACACCAGATCTAGAATATTTTCATTTCTCGTTGGCTCCGATATCTGCTGATTGAGTGAAAATTTGTCACAGAATCTAAGTAGTTCCCTAATCTGTGGTTGGTTAGGTCCTGATAGATTTCCTGGTATAATATTATTGTTTGCTATATTCCACCTGAGACTAGGCAAGTTGAAGTCACCTAGGAAGATAATATCAGGTATCGGGTTCTCCAAATTATCAAGGCTATTCTCTATTTTGCTTATCTGTTCTGTGAATTCCTCAGCCGTTGCATCTGGCGGTTTGTATATTAGAATAATCACTAAATTTATTTTCTCTATTTTTAATCCCAGTACCTCTACCACCTCATTTGTAACGTTTAGGAGCTCCGAGCATACAAGGTCTTCCCTAATATACAGACCCACTCCTCCATGTGATCTAATTTTCCTATCACACCTGTATAGGTTATATCCTGGAATCCAGATCTCACTGTCCAACAATTCCCCTGCATGGGTTTCTGTGAAAGCTCCAAATACTGCATTTGACTCCGTGAGGAGGCCATTTATGAACTGTACTTTGTTGTTTGTTCTTGTTTTCAGTCCTTGTATGTTGGCAAAGATGAATGAGCTTACTCTATTAGTGATAGTTTGAATGGGAGACTTTTTCGGCAAGCCCATTATTCGTGGACATAATGAGTTTGTTCTGACCAGTACTGATTGTTGTAGGGCAGTTGTCTGTCGTAGTTGTAGTTTCCTTTCGGTGGGTAATTGTATCTGTAATTCTGGAATGCAAGTGGATCTGGCATCCAGTTCCATACACTCTCCATGCTGCTCCTTTGAATTCTCTGCCTGTCTGGTATGAAAAATTTATAGAGTTTCCTCCAAATTCATTATCCTGCTTGCCACTCTTTATGTAGCGTTCCGTGCCTTTCACGTGAAAGTGTGGGCAGCTGAGGTCATAGCATTTTCTGTCCTCCAGTGAGGTTTGGCACATGTCAGGATGGAAAAACCTACATATTGATCCAAATCGACATTCACCTTTCCTAAGCATATTTAAACATTTTTTGGGATGTTGGTAACTGCATTCTACTCCTTTCTTATTACCAGCATATCTATGTCTGCATATGCCCTTTGCATAAAATTTGCATAAGTCTGTCCTTCTGTTCTGAATTGCTCTATCGGGAACCGTCGTAGTGTCTGTACATATCGAGCTGTCAGTGCTGTCTGGTACGCTTTCTAGTTTACTGTCATCTACATCCTGGCCTACTGAGTCAGAGTTTACAACTTCCTGAGTTTCAGCCTCAGTTTCATCCCTGACTATAGCCTCCGCCCCTTGTATATTAGAATTGTTGTTCCTTTCCCACTCCTTCTGGATGGCTGGTAGGCTTCCAATGAATGATGTTTTCCGATCATGCGTCATGTTATCTAGAAGGTTTTTAGGATATTCCAAGCTGGCAGGTCATTTTTACACACCCAGAGCAAGTGGCCAGCTCTCAGTGCCGTAGTGTTACTCACTCCTGTACAAGCTGAATGGAATCTAGTCTTACAGATATAACATTCAATTCCCGTTACCTTCGTCTTTAAGGAGTTGTTACAGTGGCCACAAATTTGTTTATTTACTCCCATATTGCCTTGTTTTGTTGTATATATCTATATATTTATAATATTATATGTATATTGTATATTTGTAACAATATATATGTATATATATTTAATATTTATAATATTATATGTATACCGTATATTTGTAATATTATGTATGTTATTTTGTTCAAACTTTATGGCAGGTACTTAGCGTAGGTAGCGAGGCTGGTCCCCGGTCGGTACAGGTGACCTCTTGTTGTCCCAGGTTGATGTCACCAGTTTCCAGTTACCCGATTTATAACCACTGATGCTGCCTCTTGCCACTATTCTATATTTCTAGTATTCTATATTTATAATATTCACTTCCAACTTATATGTTGTTGTGATACCCGTTCCACATCACTGTTCCACGAATCACCATTCACTATTTTTTTTTCCAAATACACGCATGTACACAAAGCCTCGTTCACTGGCTCACACGCGGTCTCCCGTTTATTCTCTATTTAACACAAAGTTTGATGTTGTTGATCATTTACATTTCTTTTCAATCTACCATCTTCTCCCATCTACTTTGCTATTTTGCTATACTTCCTCTTACATCTTTTTCTTCTCTCTTATTCCTGTTGTTGTTGTCCTCTCATCTCATACACCTATTCCCTGATGTTGTTGTTCTAACGAACAACAGTCTCCGTGGTGTAGTGGTAAGACACTCGCCTGGCGTTCTGCGAGCGCTATGTCATGGGTTCGTATCCTGGCCGGGGAGGATTTACTTGGCGCAATTCCTTAACTGTAGCCTCTGTTTAACGCAACAGTAAAATGTGTACTTGGATGAAAAAACGATTCTTCGCGGCAGGGGATCGTATTCCAGGGACCATAGGATTAAGGACTTGCCCGAAACGCTACGCGTACTAGTGGCTGTACAAGAATGTAGCAACTCTTGTATATATCTCAAAAAAAAAAAAAAAAAAAAAAAAAAAAAAAAAAAAAACGATTTTTCTTTCCTTATTCCTCTCTGATCATTCATTTTGATATTTTGATACTCATCCACTACATTTTGACTAAGTCACTACACTTCACTCACTTCCATCATTGATTATTTTTTTCTTTGTTGTTAATGTTGTTGTTGTTGTTGTTGATGGTGATGTTGTTGTCTCAGTTTTTCTTATTTGCAACTTCATCTTGATTTGTTTTTTGCTACATTCATCTTGCTCATCATCTTGCAACATCTTCTTGCAACAATCCATTGGGGGACTGAAAGGGTCTTGTAATCCTGCAATGTTACATGGAACCATCTGTGCAATGTTGCAGGATTGGTCGCGGACCCTCTCAGTCTGCCTTTTCCCTACTCGAATGTGGAAGCCAACATGAGTGGGATCACCAGAATTCAAAGGAAACAGAGAAGAAGAGAGGACAAATGGTTCAAGAAAGTGGCCCCTGGGTATCTGTCAGAATATCTAGGATGAAAAGGTATTGGATCTCGGTTTCACTCTCTCTACAAACAAGACAAAAGCATATTCTCATCACAAGCGGGGAGAAAATGAAGAACTACAAATTAATGGTGTAATACTTGAATGGGTTGACCACTATCGGTACCTTGGCGTCACTGTCGGCTCTAACAAGGGGAAGAAAGAGGAGCTCAACCTCTGGATCATGCAAAAGTCGACTCAGGGCACTGAAAGTTATGAACTGGAATGGACATGGAGCCTCTATTGCTGTGCTTAAAATTATGTACACAACTTACGTGCGCTCCGTCATAGTCTATGCTGCACCAGTTTTATGCTCCTACTCTCAAAGCGATATGACAAGGCTCGAAAACATACAAAATAAAGCCATGACAATCATTGCTGGAGTCTCAAAATACTGCCAAAACATCTAATTTACGAGAGATGTTGTCCCTCGCCAGTGTCAAAAGCAGAATTAAGGAACTGAATGCTAAGCTTGCAATTAAGATTGCCAGAGATCCCCATCACAATGATATTGCCAAGGAAAAAACTGAGTTATGTGCTACTTACAGGGTGAAAGAGGAGAAGCGAAAAATGGCATCGCAGATCAGTCTGCTACCTCGAAGAAAATCACCTGCTTGAGCAAGCCCCGTGAGCTCATGCCTGAGGAGAGGTTACCTCCCTGGGAGGATGACTCTTGCAGGATTATTATCAATGAGATGGCAAGGAAAAAGTCCAAAATGAAATGAGAAATGAGGCACAAGAAATGAGGCAGAAGTATCTCGAGGAAATTTATAAAGAATCCTGAGATGAACTAGATCAAATCTACACTGATGAGTTATCTAATCTTGTCAATGGCAGGGCTGGTGCAGCATACACTGTAATTAGGAATAATGCCTTTCAACGCAGAAATGAAGAAAAATCATGTATTGAGAACTCTTCAACGCAAGCAGAGCTAGCGGTATTGTTATGGCGTTAAGATTCCTTGAACGAAACACTAATGGTACAGTGATCTGCACTGGTTCAAAAGCAGCGCTACAAAGCCTCAGTAAAAATCGACAGAAAATCTTGCAATAGCGCTGAAATCAAGAGAGCTGTGAGGGGTACTAACCAACCAGGGAAGAGTCGTCAAGTTTCTGTGGATTATTAGAAATATGTGTAGAATAATAAACCCTACATTGAGTTAGGAAAATACCATTTGTCAAATATAAATACCTGTTATTAAAAGATTTCCATGTTTTGCAACCACAAGATAACGTAAGATTTTAAGGGTTGACATATGTTAATCTTTTTGTTTAAGAAGCTGTTCACTTGAGACAGTTAAGTAAGTCCCAGCTATGTCTGGGTACAGGTGACAGGATGAACACCCTAGAGGATTTTCTTCCTACTGGGGAAGTGCTGTTCATGCTTCTATGGCGGTGAGTACACTCACAGGATGAGTGGCACTGCCCAATAAACTAGCCCCTCAGGGCAAAATTTTAAATATCCCCAGAGGGTATGCCGTCAGTTTAAATCACCCAAAAGGAGCAGAGGATCTGGTAAAGAGTCCAACAGGTGTTTAAGATTAGGAAGGGAAAGTGGGACATTTGAGGGGAGAGATGCAGAACAGACTGTATACCATTTACTCACAAAGATACAGACAGAAGAACACAAAATGAGTGACTGAAACATCTGGGGAACGAAGGGAATATCATGACGGATCAAGAGAGCAGTAGAGGTATGGGCCACAGCAAAAGCTGCAGGGGAAAAGACAAAGGAATAACCACGGAAGCGATCAGGACGAGCGCCAAGCATCGGCTCCTGGAGACGAACACAAAGCAGTGAAAACTGCGTGATCAGAAGTGGGAGTTCATGGAAGTTGGCATAAAAAAACACGAATATTCCATTGAGAAAAAAACAGAGAAAAGAGAGAGAACAGAAACAGAGATAACAAGGTAGAAACAAAGGCAGAGAATACCACAGTAGACTAAGTAAGATCAGGATCAGTGAGATCGGGGTGACAGGGCATAGGCAAAGCTAGCAAAGATAATGAAGGCAAGGGAGCAGGAGGTCGGACCAGAGGCGGACTGTCAGAGTCTGGAGCGGAGGAGGCATCGGAGAGGGGTTGTCAAGAGAATCGGGGGAAGGAAGTACTGAAACAGGAGAGGATACCGGATGAAGGGCGGCATCCAAGAGAGGATCAAGGACCAAGGGAACCTCCATAGCAGGGACAGGTGACTGTCACTGAAATGGGAGGGGAAGCAGGGATAACGTCGGAGTCAGAAGGTAAGGAATATATTGAAGCCTTCTTACCCGCCGGGAGAAGCTAGACTTACGTTTCTGACGTAGAGAGACAGGCGTACCATCAGCAATGTACCGGGCGACAGCTTCGATAGTTTCAACAGAAAGCAGAATGGGAGCGGCCAACATGAAGAACATTGTGAGGAGGATGGACAAGACCTGAACAGACAGGCGGCGAGGAGGGCCAAGAGACAGAGGGGAGAGCTGAGAAGGAGTGGGGCGAGAAGGGAAAGAAGACACGGGAGATGAAGAAGACAGAGAAAGAAGGAGGAAACACCAGAAGGAGAACCAAGAGAAAGCCCCTTTGGCCCAGAACGCAAATGAGCAAACTAGGTGGTGGTGGAGGTGTCGGATCCAAGGCCTGGAAACAGTTGCGAAACTGAGAAAACGGGAAATTGCGAGAAGAAGGGGAACGCAACACACGAGCATAAGACATGTCAGAGAAAGAGGGAAGACTCCGAACCTGACGCCTAGCATCAGAAAAAGATAAATTATAACGGTGTTTGAAATTGATGATGGCTTGCTTCTTCAAAATTGTAATGCACACATTCGCGGGAGAAAGCAGGGTGGGTGTCACTGCAATTTTTTCAGTGAGCTTGGGAAGAAGAGCACTCCATATTAAAATGACCCGAGGCTCCACAAAAGGGGCATAGACACCTCACTTATGCACCTGAAGGTACTATGCCCAAATTTCCTGCACCTGCTGCAGACGAGAGGAGAGGAGAGGGGCTGTGCTCCTGAACGGAGCATCTGGCACCAGCAAAAATGACGGAAGATGGAAGGGACTTGAAACTTGAAAATGTCCATAGAGCTGGCAAGCTCTATGAGTGAGATGGAAGAACGGAGCGAGGATGCAGAAATTTTGAGGGAGGAACTAGAAACGAGGCGAAGAGAAGAGAAGAAAGATCGGCGGCCCAACCACCGCGGATTTGAAATTGAGTAAAGTGCAGTAGAACTGAGTATATAGAGCGTCAGTTGCACTGCATAGAGGGGGCTGGGCTCGCAAGCAGCTGGCAGTTGAAGGTAGTTAAAAGTTGATGTTCGGTGTTGGTAGTACAGCGTTTCATTGGTGGTCTTCTTTTTTCTTGATGATTTCAGCAAACTTGGATCGTTGGTCTTCTTCTTGGGCTTATTAGTTGGCTTGGTGGTCTGGCTTCGTGTTGTCATTGTGGTGCTATCGTTGGAGGTTGATGGTGTAGTGTCGTGAAGGAACTTGGCAGTTGAATAGGGGCATTTCCGTGAAGGTGGAGATAATGTTCCGACCGAGATTTCCTCATCCGAAGAATTGGGTGAATCAAAAAGCAGAGGTGGTGGATCTTGGAGGCCGAATTCTTGATGGTTGAATAACAGCAGCAGATGTTGATGCAGGTGTAATAGGTTCCGTTGATGTAGCAGATGGTGATGGATTAGAAGGCGTCGGCTTTTGGGTTGTTTCCGTTGCAGGCGCGGGTGTTGCAGCTGCAGTGGGTGTGGCGGCGTTTACAGTAATGTCCAAAACCGAGCCAGCTAGAAAAGAACTCGTGGCTGAAGTAGAGTTGGTGTAAACTAAATCGGGTACAGTGAAGGTAGGGAGACCATTCCCAGTGTAGAGGATATTCAGGATCCTCACATATTCCTGGGGGGTTAGAACAAGCAATCATATTAGCCACAGTTGCCAGAGCGTATACTTCGCTATACAATGATTGGTCGGGGTGAGATGATGGTGGTGACGGTTGGTTCAGTGAGGTGCTGGTGGGGTTTTTTTTTTATGTGCAGATAGAATAATGGGAACTCTTGGCGAAAATGCTGCATTTCTGGATAGTCTGTTGCACGTGTTAGTTTGATGGGAGTACTCATAGCACCGGAAGCACTGGTTGACGTTGTAGAATCTTTCCTTCTTCACTAGGAATGATGGGATGTAGATTCCGTAACAGAAAAATTCATCAGTAGTAACCTTGGTAGTCTGAATCACGGTAGTGAAGGTGACTTTCAAGGTGCGGCTGTTGCAGATCAGAGTTTCATATACGCTCAAGCCCGGGTTTTCTATCTCGATGTACTCCGGGATGTCTCCAGCGTCATCTGCTTCACGTACCCATTCCACAATACACTGGTTGAGCTCACTGACAAAGACAGACCGTGCAGCAAGGAGCTGTCGTGGGAAGTTGAGATTGTGGGGAAATTTTACCCACTATATCAACATTATTGTATAAGAACTGTATAATTTCTTTATAATATTAAAATCATATCAGAATCACTGTAGAATCATTAAAGTGTTAATTAAAATACTACATCTGGATCCTACATGACAATATCACTAGGATCACGTACACCAAAGGGCCCATGGGTCCTATGTGACTTTGTGCATGATTTCTCAAGGATCTAGAAGGTTCGACAAGAACTTAATTAATTAAAAACTATTGGAACATCAATCGATTTCTGGTGAGGATTAAATCAAATCCTTAATAAGAATCAATATTACTATCAAGTAAAATCAATAATCTTTAAATCTTATATCTAATTATATTATAATCACATTTTATCTCAATGATATGTTTAGACAGTAAAAAATAATCAATAAATATTCATTGAAGTCTACCTCACTCAACGAGCATGGCAGGCCATGGCTGGCTGGGAGAGAAGCGCCCACAACCGCCCGAGGCCAGATCATTCGTTTACATAAACAGTGCACATATGTGACGGTGCCTTTGGAACATTTTCAGTAAAGGACCCCCTACTAACATATCATTATTACCAATGATTACTCTCTAGAAACTGAGGGAGTATCTAGACTATATATATATATATATATATATATATATATATATATATATATATATATATATATATATATATATATATATATATATATATATATATATATATATATATGTAGGGAAAATTCCTAGTACTTTATCTAAATACGAGTGAAGAGAGTGGCTGATAACAGACACCGCCTCCACCATTGCACCACACCTAATCTTATCCTACTGCAAAAGCAACTAAGGACATAATCAACTAGCAAAGCTACCAGAATATTAAACAGCAAAGCTGTGACATAAAATATAGTGCCTAAGCTCTTCATGAGAGAAAATCGAGTCTGGCAACTTGTCAGGTGGCACTGACACTTAGATTAGATAAACCATAAGTATATTGAGTGTCATTGTAGTGTGTTGATTGGCATGCTTGTATAACCTTAACCACTCTGCTGCTCGCCTTCCAAATACGGCACCCCCTGTGAGCAGGAAATAAATTCTCGGGATTTTTTTTATTTTTAAATGTTAAAACCCTTTCCCTGATTACGGAAATGTGAACAAAAACTCAAAATTGTACTTACTTTGGCCGCAATGGGGTTCGTAAATTGGCGCGTGGCGTCATCAATCCCTGGTCGGCCGTGGCGTACACTCCCTGGGGCCAGTAGCGCGCCGGGTTCAAAATGCATGAGTTGCCACAAATATATTTTTGTTCATTTTTTGCGCATAGTTCCAAATACATTTGTTTTGTTTTTTCTTGCCAATCCTATGTATAATGAACACATACACTATATTATGGCAGTAGAGCATCCGTACTGTCCAAAGACACTGTGTTACGTGCATCACACATGTGTTCACATATCTCGCACATATTTCCAATGTATCATGCTAATTTATGTATATATACAATTTATTTACACACTCTACAGTATCACACATTATATACACACACACCATAAACACTCTCAGAACTCCGTGAGTGTGTGATATCTGCGAAACAGCCAACAGGGCATAGTGGAACCTTGCACTCAACGCACCAGGTACTGATGCATCTTCACTTTTGTTCTCTTCGGGTAGTGTTCTTGCGTACTATACAGGCACGTTTACCCTTTTCCCGTGATGCTGTGCCTGGCATATACTCGAGCATGTGGACACCGAACATCTCGCTACACCTCAGTCTGTCGGGAGCTGCGTGTGGCAGTGTTGTTTGCAACCCACGCGGTGCAACAGAGCCCTCCTTGCCATACTTTACGAGCAGTTGTGACACAACAGCAACACTGAATGTCCGTATTGGCGGTCTCCTGCTTGATTTTACCAGATACTTATTGAAGCAGTTGAGCACTACAACATCTATTAGGTGGAAAAAGAGCTTTTCGTCCTCATCACAGACTTCCGCACGCACTTGATGGCACCGAGCATCATGTGACATTTATCTACTAGGCGCATGTTCACGTTGTAGTCTACGACACAATCTGGTTTATATATGGGAAAGCGCGTTTGAAAGTGGACTTTGCAACTGTCCAATATGGCACCGGTGTGAATTGTAGCCAGCATATTCACCTCGTGTCTGTCCCTCCACCGCACTGAGAGCATATTGTCATACTTGCTCAGCTGGCAATCACCCACTGCAATACCCATGCCAAACACTGGCATTTCCTTCCTGTGGACCTTCACAGTGCCATATACGCCAGTGTTGTGGGCAAGGAGGTATCTGATCAACAAGGGGCTGGTATAGTAGTTGTCCGTGAACAGTATATGCCCCTTGTTCAGCAACGGTTCCATCAGGGTTTTGAAGACACTGCCGGAGAACCCGTGTTCATCTTGAGCTGGTATGTCGACGTCTGTACCTGAATACAGTATCATGTCCAGGACGATACCAGTCTCACAGTCACACAACACGAAATACTTGAGTGGCGCTTTGATATCACCAATCCAAATCGGTGGTGCTTTGATGGGATGTACTGCTTGAATGCCAGTCGCCCCATGAACAGTACAAGCGATTCGTCGATCACCACATTCTGTGCAGGTGCAAAATAATCACGGAACTTGCCTCTCATGTCACTGAATACCTTCCGTACCTTCCAAAGTCTGACGTGTCTGTCCTCATTTGCATTATTTTCGAAATGCAGGCACCTGAAAAGCAACAGGAACCTATCACGAGACATGTACTGTTGAACACGGGTGATGGAACAAGGCTGTCTTTACTCCAATAATCCTGGAGGACGTGTTTCTCGGAGTGTTTCATCATCATGCTCAGTGTGAGAAACACGTACATTTCGTCAATTGTGGTGTCCTTGCACCGTGTCAGGCGAGAGGCAGGTAAAATGCCGGCGTCTTTGAGGCTGTGAGCGTATCTGTTTGTCTCAGTCACAAAATGGGTCATGAATTTGTTATCAAAATACGCCAGAAAATAATCTGTTTCTGCCATATCATTACCTGTATACGGGAATAATGGTGTCACACCAACATCGCTACCATCAAACGTTGGTATTTGTGGAACAAATGTGGCACAATCCTCCCACACAAGCACATCTGGGGGTTTGGTTTTAGCGCCAACACCACCACGAGCACCAGAAACACGGCTACATCATCTGGTGCTGGAGCTGCGTGTTGGTATGGTAGGAGATGAGGCTGATCTGCGTATTGTAGGCCTACCACGAACACCTGATGTAGAGGAGCCACTGTCATAATTGTCCTGTAGCTGCGTGACACGCTGCCGCTTGCCGCGACGTGTTGCTGAGGCAGTAAAACCCCGCCTGGTAACACCCTCGCTGCTCATACTTGGGTCGTCAACACTACTTGTATCGGAGCCTATATCACTGAAGCCTGAGAAAGATTCATCGCAAGTACTATCACTGAATAAACTTGCGTCAGAGGACTCACATGGTGGTGGTGATGATAACAGTGTTGACCCAGGGAGGCGAGGCAGGCCGGGCGAGGCACATGTACCATACACACTCGCAATATCATCCACCTCAGTCTATCCCTCACTCATATCAGACCTCTGTGTAAGGTATTTCTCTGCATCATTATCTAGGTCATCATACAAAATGTCACGTATTCCCTCCTCAGAGAATCGTTTTCCTTGACCGCAGGTGACCGTGGAGTGGGAGCTCCTAGACGATGTATCAGACATGGTTGCTTCTTTTAAACGGAGGCTTCCCATGGCCGCGGGGCATGCTGGGATTTTTTTCAAGATGGCGGACGATCACTAGGGCCCCCAGGCATTCATTTTGTACCCGAATCACCACGTGCCAGTTTTTAATGGAACTTAAAAAATAAAAATGCCCGTAGGCGCATTGCGCACCCAACGTCGAGTGCCTGCAGGCTCGTGGCACAGCTCAGTGGTTAATCTATTCAATAAGTCTATCTATAACACTGTGGGACAACGCCTCAGATTTCAGTAAGTTTTGATTAATTTTTCAGCAACTGAATCTTTTCATTATTATCTGGACACTCATTCATTCAGTCTTTCAATGCTATGTGGACACTCAATCATTGAAAGTTCTTCAATGCTATGTGGACATTCAGTCATTGAAAGTCAGTCAATGCTTGACTGAATCTGTTCATATAAATTGAATATATCTGCATAATAAATTGAATATATTTGCATAATAAATTGAATATATTTGCATAATAAATTAAATATATCTGTATATATAATTGATCATATACATTATAATTGATCATAACCATAGCTAACTAAGTTATCTTTAATTTATCATATAAGTTTATCATATTGAATATAAATATGATAAACTGAAAACTTTACTGTAAATATGATTCTTGCACCTAGATTCCAGTGCACTTGGACTACATTTAAGGTCCTTTGATTGCATATTTACATATATCGTACCTCTTTAATACAAATTGTTGTGTTTATTAGTATGTGAATATTGGCTGTTGTAATTAAAGAGCTAGGCTGGACTATGTACATGTTTAGATCCTTGTGATTTAAATAGAACCAGTGCTCAGTTATAGGACTGAGTTATTTAATCTTATCCTTGTATTAACAATACATAGTGATGCGATGAACTGTATGCAGAAGGATTGTAGATCTCCAATCAACTTCTCCATTCACTCTTAGGGGGACAACCTGCCCCTTACAGCCCACAGTCTGTCATTAGGACTAGAGGAGCTAGGATTTACAACCCTAGCTAAGGACTTTAGTTGTATTAATTTTGCATACAGTAATTTTTAATTTAGTACAGTACAAGTCCTAAGTAGTTCTCCTCATATATCAATCCCGGCAATTTTCCCACAGAGATGGAGGTGATGCCGTGTGCGAAGCAGATATTTGTGATGTATCAGTTTGTCGACGTCATGCTCGCTAGAGAAGTTGAATACAAAGTCAGTGCCTTCTTGGCTGATATCGTTAGGTGTTGCTTCCCTGACGTCCTTAAGTAGCTTCTGAAGGGTGGTCTTGGAGAATGCATGCTCATCGAGGGGTGTTCCCAGGACCTAGTAGCGTTTGTGACACATGGTAGTAGGAGCAAAAACAGTCTGGATAGTGCTCTGATCCCCGATTCACATCATTGGAGAAGGCCTTCCGTCTCAACCCAGTATAAGACACTAGGCTGGGAGTGGGGTCTGACTGTCTAGAGTGAAGTGCTCGTCGAGAATCTCATGGAAGGGACCTACTATCAAACGTGACCTTCACAACACGAAGAGGCTGAACACGACGACGACCACGAGGGGCGTCTAATAAATGTATTTATCTGGCGGATAGAATGGCCTTGAGCCTCAAGGATATACTTAATATCCTTGTGACAATCTTTCAGTTCCCTGTCACCAGTCGCAACATGGTGCTGGAGAAGAAATGCTTGCATTTAATGCCAATACTTGCATTTAACGGGGCATTTGTGAAGATCCGAACAGTGGTCTTCCCCAATGCAAGACAAAGAAGCCAAGCGGTCAGCCACTTCCCAAGAAGGGGCTGCATCAACACGGGTACCAGTACGGGGGGGGGGGGTAAAAGTGACAAATGTATCCACCGAATCAACAAGGTGTTTATGGAGGAATAAATTATCAGGACGAGTAGGGTCACATTACTAAGATCAAAATACTCAGTCCACATAACAGGACCAAACAAAGCCTGGAAAGTATTCGACTGGGAAGGAATCATGCATGTGTAAGTGCGGAGGTGATGGCGCCGAGCACCCCAGGGAACAGAGGGGGTAAAAGGTGCAGTGGTGACAATGAGAGATGCAGCCACTCAAGGTGATGAGGTGGTCACTACAGGGGCTTGGGGGGTTCAACCCCGACACAGAGGTAGGAGGGGAGCAGAGAAAGTCAGTCGGAAGAGTCAGAAAAGTAGCATGGTCAGGGTCCAATGTAGTGGGGCTATAGAGCCTGGCCTTCCAGCACTCTCCGACTCGGGGGCCTGGTTGCCTACCCCACGAGTCTGAGAAGTTAAAGGAGGGTTCAGAAAATGCATAAAAATGAACAGGAATAATTCATCCATGAACAAGCCCCCATACCCACCATGGACCCACAATTAGAGGATAGGACACCCGACAAGATGGGGGCCCTCACAGGGGTGCATTGTGGATATACACCCTGCAAGCACCACCTTACGAGCCGTCAGTCCGTCAAGATCTGGCTCAGCAATGAAGACAATATTTGACAATAAAAGCGTCCCCCTCGCTAGATAGCGTTAGGTACCACAGTTCTATGGGTGAGTGTGTGTACCTCCCCAAACACCCGGCGTCAAATCAGAATAAGACATCAGAAAGAACAATCAAGAATGGCAAAAAGTTGGAAGGAAGGGAACAATCTGAAAGGAGAAGAGGTGGGGAGGTAAAACGAAACATGAGGAAGAGGAAAACGCTACCAGCAAAATTGGAGAGGACAGCAGCTGGAACATAAGGCTTCAAAACTCAAGAGGATAAGTCGGCCCAAAGAGCATCACAATCCGGCAGCTGTCCACTAAGCCCCCTCTCGACGGTAACAGGCTGGAAAGAGTGGGGGATCTCGAAAAACAGTGTTGCAAAGCTTAACACCTCCCCCTACCCCCCTGTTCCATGATAGAGACTTTTGACTGCCACTGTACATATTCATAATATATAATGAACAGTATTTTGTAGGTTATATTAAATTATGTATAAATATGAGCAAGAAATATTTTTTATGACAGTTTAGTTAATGCTTATTTATCATTGATACAAAATGTTAATTTTAAAATGACATCATTATCATGGCTGGTATGTAAGAATGTATTTAAATCCCTAAGGGGAAAAAAGTATATATTTGTTTATTTTCAATTGAATAAACTTAGTAATATGTCAAATACTGTTACATTTGCTGTATAGTGAAAGTTATTTATTTTTGGATAAGGAGTTAACTGTTTATACATTAACTATGATTAATATGTAAAAAAATTGTATATTTAAACATAGTAGGAAATTTTTTTTTGTTTATATAGGTTATGTAAATTATTTCAATTTTGATATAGAATTAAACCATTGTTTTTCTTATTAATATAACAATGAAAATAAAATTTAAATAATTCTTATTTTACTTAAGTGCCATTTAAATACTGTAAAATAAAGAATTGTAAAATCTAACTCAATATTAACCTGCACTTGCTCATAATCCCACCTGATATGTATAGGTTTTGTACGTCATTGCACTCAAACATTCAGAACTGTGTTGATTCCAGAAACTGGAAATATTTTAGTGCTTTCATTAACCGACAATAATTGCACATGTCACATGTCATTTCTGCTAGTTAGATTTTGCATTCTTTGAATATAGGAGATCATCAACTGGAATTATTTAATACTAGATGGAGGCATTTGGCGGTGCACAGTTTGACTACCAAAAAGGTTTGCCATTCAAGTGCTGGGAGCACCCAGGATACAAGTCCTTCACCGCACCTGGCCTTGTCCCCGCTGGAAGTGAAGTAGCTCAATCACTCCCTAGTTTCCTTGCTGGGGTGTCCCTGGACACAGAAACTCAGGGGCTTCCAAATCGAGCTACCCAACATAAAGGTATGGTGGATTTAAATCCCTCAGTCTAGTACCTTCACTATACTTGTGTGGTGCACAGTAACTCTCCCAACACAACACAATAAAAGAATGGAGGGGAGTAAGTAAACATATTAAAAACTGATGGATTTACTCACTGGTAATCTACACTGGGCATAGACAAAAATCTTCCACAAAAATCGTTAAATGGCAACACTCCTGCAATTATTAAATCTGGCAACTCTTCACTGTCCCCCCCCCCCTCAAAAAAATATGATCTCTGATACTCCTTATTCAATATATTACTGTAATGAGTCCCAATAGCACTTAACACATAAATCAAGGTTAACACATAGTACAGATTAAGAAAGCAATTAGAAACAGAGCAATGCAAAAGATGTACAGTGACCACAACACAGCAGTTTCAACATCAGGATCTGCGGGTTGGTACAAAAATTCAACCAACTACAAACCACTTAGTTTCATAAAAGGGAGCAGTAGAACAACAAAAGCACACTTATATCGCATCAGGCTTGGATACCAATGTGCATTGGAAATAGGCTTACAGGTTCTGGAAGATGAGAGGAAATGTCAGCACTGTGGAGAAATGCCAGACAGACCACTGGAACATTATCTAACACAGTGAAGAGTTACAAACCCATTAAAATTTCAACTTAGATTCAACAGAGCAGAAGAAGTTGTTAAACACGTGGGACAAAATCTTACTGAAGCGACCATACGAGTTATAAATACTCATACTCCACCCAAGTAAAGTAGAAACAAGCAACAATTAGTGAGCCAGCCAGAGGCTTAGGGCCCGCGCAGGAATATCCCTGCAAAAAAATCTATGTACAACCTTACCTAAGGTAAAAAATGGGAAGGCAAAAATTATCTACCTTATCCGAATCCTACAGGTAGTACATTCCACGTTGCGATAATAGGCTCCTTGTAGATCCAGGATCAGGCCATCTGATTGCTCGTTCCATGCAAGGCACTGCTCCTACACCATATATGTTCCTCCCTCGACGACACATTGAGAGACTGATAGTCTTGCTGTCCCAAACTGACCACTCAACACACCGGCCCGCCACTAAACCCGAGACGACGAGTCTCGTCGCTGGGTAAGCGATCGTCACGTTTCTGCAGACAAGGACTGCCCCCACACAGCTTCGAACATGCGCGGCCTGCAGGATGTACTAGACTCCTACTAGTGCCGCTTCCAAAGTACTCAGGTCACTTCGGCTTCTGGCCCCTGGTGTCTACCTCACATCAGCGAAATTCTGCCCAAGATACTCCGGCAGGAGATGACAGGTCTTCCTTGTCGTCGGTGAACGTAAACTGGCCAAGTTGTACCCTCTGGAGGCCTATACGTCTCCCTGACAGGTGAGCTCACGAGCTCACATCTAGTCACCTCAGGATAATGTAAGCTAGTCCGTCTCCTTCTACACCTTCAAGCAAACATTCGTGACGTCACGCAACGTCACGCCTAGGGCGCAACGCTATTGGTCAATTTCGCCAAGCCCCCGCCGCTGGCCAATCACGTCCCGGCTGAGCTGCTCCCATAATGTATCGGGAGCCCCGCCCTTCTGGGTGGCAAAACTCTTCTCTCCCTGGGTCTGCTCTGTTATATTTATCATGGAGTAGATGCCTGAAGCCCCATCCCAAGCGAACAAAAATTGCAATTTCCCTCAAATCCCCCATCAGGCTTCCTCATAAGTGTATAAAATTATCTCTCAATTTCCACTAGTTACGTACAAATAGGGAATCATGACTCTTATATGTGGAAAGTAGGGGGAATAAAGGACTAAACTCTGTTTCATAAACCCCCCCCCCCGTAAAATAAGTCATAGTGAGTGAATAGCTAGAGAGGGCAATCGGTGATCTTGCTCCCTCCATCCCTGATGTACCTTTCCTCCAGTCAGTAACGTGGCTGGAACCACCTTGCCAGTCACTCACATCATTCCTCCACCTTGCAGAGGACCGGGTGAAGTTGAGGTTCCCGTAACACATATAGGGGGACCTCCCTTCGCATCCCAGAGTCCGCCCCCACGACTCATTACAACCATAACGCCTAGTGCATGCAGCGCCCCCACCACGTCGTGCACTCACAGGTACTCCTGCACTCCACAGGCGTCCTACAGGTACCCATCGCTTCCCTCTCACGTTCCTCTCTTCGCCAATCTTCTCTTTTCTCATATAAGGGCGTTGTCTCTTCACAGCGACACCATTTACCTGTCTTTCATCCAGTAACTTACGCTCTTCCACACTAGGGTTTTGAGTGGCCCATGTGTACCTCATGCTAGGCTGGCGCCTACCATCTGTATACCTCTTCCTGCCCTTCTTCCCCGGACCATTTAAATAAAATCCATCCCACTTCTCTCGGCAAACATTCTTACCTCTCCAAGAAGGTCTCTCCCTTGTAGGAACCTTCCTAAGTTCGTAGTCGGGTCCAGCCTCCTTACTGTAGCTCACCTCGCTACTGTGATTCCCTTTATCCATACCATTATTCACCTGGCTGGCGTAGGGTACGGTGCATCATGGCTCCCCCTCGCTGCTCCTCACAGCTGCTCGGTTCACCCACTGAGCGTACCTTATTCACACTTACAGGTGGAGGGAGTGCGGCCCTGCAGACCTTCCATTACCTCTGGGGCCTGTACTGCTGCTCCTCACCACTCGTCCACATGTAACATTAGCCTTAGTCACCGGTCTTCGTCGGGGTTCTCCACGACCTCCGCCGACCCCTCTGCACCCTCACCTGTGTCATCCTCCCTGGCAACGTTTATCATCGGTGCGGACGGCTCCCTTACTACTGGCTGAGTTGCCCGACACCTCACCTGGCACTATTACACCCCTGCCTCACACATTGGGCCTCCTGGCCTGTATTCTACCACCACCCACTACCATCTGGATGGATACGGTAGGGTTATGAAAGGTTAGGTTAAGTAAGGTAAAGATAGGCTAATGTTCAGTTAAGGGCAGGTTAAGGTTAGGTAAAATAAACTTATGATTAACATAAACTAATCTATAGAGCAAAAAAAATCTTAGCGTTTGTTGTTGGGAGTAGAAGTAGTACGTTTCTGTGGTTCCTAGGAAGACCATGCTGTAAGGTTCCTTAGGTGATGCTGTGTTACTGACTGAGACCTGGAAGTAATGGTGCGACTTTCATTTATCTGCCAGATAATAAATCTTATAAATATAATGGTAAAATTATAGCTAAGTATAATGCAGCATGCACTGATATCATTTATGTATTGTTATTTTAGCCTAACCTTTTAATTCTGATATCCTGATTTAATTTTTTTATTTCTTTAATTTATAATATGAATAATATTATAAACAATTACATGATAGATATTTTAATTCTTATTATTGAGATTTTATCTATTGCAAAATGTATGCTTTATTATATCTTTAAACAAGTGCAAATCTTTCAAATATTAATTATCCTTGGTTTTTATATTTCGTTAAGTGGGAAGTATTTTTCACTTACTGAGTTGGGATTAAAAGCCCATGGTATGACAGGATTCCTGAAAGAAATATTAGCGAAATGCAAATATCTTGAACTGGATTCATGACAAAATTAATGTTACCACTGGCCGTTTCCTTAACTTAGAGTAGGAATCCGGGTGCCCAAAGTCTTAAGATCACTGTTAAGACTTTGTATTGTTCTCTCAGCAGACAGGTCACTGTATTTTGATTTGCTTAACTGATTAAGTGGTGTTTAATGCAATGCGTTTGGCTCCTTCAGCTAATGACGTCAGGTGTCGCCGACGGCTGCTGATATGGTGTCGATGTGGCCCCACATCCCATTTCTCTTTATTATTTCATATCACTTTAAAGTTTTAGGCACGCTCATTTCCTTTTATAAACAGTGTGTCGTATAGGGTTCATTTTATGCTTACGTTTATATCGCCATATTAAGGTCAACAGGTATTAAACTGCTAAATATCTCTTAGCTGAATGCCTTTGGTGTCTGTGTTGGGTTTGATCACCAAGGCGCCACAAAACATGGAGACTGTACCTATCATTTACAAGCAACTTATTAGAGACTTTAAAAATGCAGCAACCATCTTCTATCCCTGACGCCAACGTCCTTATACTAAGTGACTGCTAGAAGGACCAGTCGGACCAGACTTAAAAGGAGGGATGAATTTGCTATGAAATGTGGTTTAACCAATTTACCAGGGGAGAATACTTTGAATCGATAAGGCTGCTTACAGGAACACATGGACTAATAGCACAAAACACATGATCACCAATAATAAAATTTATAAATGGGAAAATTCACTAAACACCCTAAACCTAATTAAATTCGTTATTAACACACATACATGTTACTGTACGTATTACCTTAATGATTTCTTAGAGGCAATGAATGTTAACTGTGGTTTACTATCACTGCACTTAATTCAACAGACGTTACCTTAAATTCCACAAGAACAGGCCAGATGTTCTGTCTACCTCTGGCGGGGAGAGATGGTCTTCACTATACTGACGCCAAAACCACACTGATCTCAAATGTCATCAAAACCTGTGAGGCTGAACTTGGCTCTCTGCCAAACTAATTTTCAAAGATAAATAAGAAAGCTAGACATATGCACTTGGTCACAAAAGTGACTGAATCCCTATTCCCAACTGATGATAAATTACATAGACCATTGACCAAGGGTACTCTCAATTACCCTACTGGATAAAAACCTGAATGTCTCTAATTTAAATGAACTAACAAACCAAGGTAGTAGATAGCAATTACCTCTGCTGAGGCCTCTACTTGGCTAGGGTGTCAAGCGTGTCACTAAACTACCAGACAAACTAGTTCTTATGCTAACTGACTCATATGCCTGTAGTCAAGTAAGAGTGGTTGACTTTTTTACTCAAATTGATGTATTAACACAGGTCCCTGAGCATATTATATACAATATTGAGTCGTAACAGGGATTTCTTTAATTTAATGAATTAAACTGAAAGGAAAACTGTGACAATATTGCATGCATCACTCCCCCGCTAATACCCTCGGGGATGAACCCTTCCAACTTTCCAGGTAGAAACTTCACTCTGAATGAAGAAACTAAATTACCCATGTATACAATACAATACATTTAATACAAGATATATAAGCTTCTTTATAAGCAGCTAAACTGTTACAGTCCAAAACGAACCCAAACCTCTTCACTTGATAACGGTCCAGGACGGACCCAAACCTCTTCACTTGATAACGGTCCAGGACGGACCCAAACCTTGTCACTTGATAACGGTCCAGGACAGACCCAAACCTTGTCACTTGATAACGGTCCAGGACGGACCCAAACCTTGTCACTTGATAACGGTCCAGGACAGACCCAAACCTTGTCACTTGATAACGGTCCAGGACAGACCCAAACCTTGTCACTTGATACCGGTCCAGGATGGAGCCAAATTCGTCACTGAAGAGAGACACACTATAGATCGCTTCACAGGACTTTATTGAGTAAGGTAAATAAGATTGTTCTGAAGCACAGAGGTCCTACCCTGTCTTAGGCCTGTGAGATACTGGGGCAGCCACTTGAGAGCGAGCCTGCCGGCTCTATAGGAAATGACGTCAGAGGCTTAGCTGCCTCTGCGATTGGGGATGCTGGGGTGCACACCCCACGACATGAGTGCACCAAGGTGCACGGGTCCTCGATTCTGTAATTGTTTCATGAAACATCTTTTGTTTAGAGTCTATGTGTACACTAGGCTCTCAGCTTTCCAGTGAGGCTACAATGGCCGTCGTAGCCAAGCTGAGAGTAGAGATGCGAACATTAGCGTGTTTTTATGTAAAAGTGTGTAGAGGAAAGCGTAGAGGCTGCGGGCACGGTACCCAATGGCCGGCCGCGCTGCTTCAGTGTAAACGGCTGGGAGCTGTGACGTCACCAGACCATCCAGGGTCAAGTAACGAGGGGAAACTTTGTGATTTGACAAGGCATTCTAGGCCTTTGGCGCGCTGCGCTGGGATTGGTGGATTCAAGTCAGAGACGGTACCTTGGATGACATGTTGTCTTGTGGTTCGGCCAAACTACGTGAAACACCGTCTGTAGCAACATTCAAGTAATTCAGTTATCCTCGTACCATCAGGGCAGGTCCGCCGGAAGAGATTCAGAATCCGGAATCGTGTACCATTATCAACTTATATAGCTGAACAAAAGCATACAACTGACATTCATGACCTCGTAAACAAAGGTGCATTTCAGATGGCATTCTAATAATAATTATATAAACCTAGTCATCATGTTAATAAACTTAATGGTTACCAGACCTTACCAGTATCCAACCCACCTTCTACTCACATGATCTCTTCTCCTGCTAAACCTATGTTGATAAACCACTGTTGGGGATACAACACCCCTGTAATGTAATTAATAAGTCTTCAGTGGGTGTGAGGAGATCAACTCCTGATAGTAGGTTTTGTACTTATTGTAAGAGAAGAGGTCTTTTTAACCATATTATGACAGTCGATTAAGGCGCGTCATGGATCCTCTCGGACGTAGGTTCGAACCCTCATCACGGCCCTTGTGGATTTGTTCATAACACCTCCTATTTACTGTCCAGTAGGAATAAAGAGATGCAAGCACCTGGTTGACGCACCAAGAAGGTGAGTAGTAGCAAGAAAGGTCTACAAAGTGGATATGCAACTGGTGCCACCTTGAAGGCCAGATTTCACACATAATAATGAGTTAGTATGTTATTATGCTTTATTTTATTATAAGTCATATAAATACATTGCCCAATGGAAATATTTCTTATGTCCCTTTGTACAAAAAGCTGACACCTCTTTTTTTGTGTGTGTAAGAATTCTTTTTTTCTCTCTCTCCTTTGTTTCTACGCGAATTTTCTTGTGACTTCTACATCTTGGAGAATTCATATCCTATGCTAAGAATGTGAAGTTGGAACGAAATTGGTCAGCAAGTTAGTCAGCCACAGGTGGCAGAAATTGTAACTTTCCATTTTTTTGGGCCGATTTATTTACAGATTTCAAACTCTATTCTTTTTGTTTAATTAGGATGTATTGATGAATGAGGACCAGATGAGGGCCTTATCACTTATATATGGGCAATAAAGTTACTGTAATATATATGTTTCGTTATAAGAATACAAGAATGAAGCTAACTGCAGAAGGCTTATTGACAACAGGCAACACGTGTTTATATGTCTAACCAAGAGCTAGACAGTGCAGGGGGCCCAGTGTCTGTTCTACACTTATCCCTAACTTATGCCTATATTTTGATTTTTTTCTTGACTTAATTTTCAATAGATATTGACCTACAACTTTCACATATTCGAGTTCGAATACCAGGCAATATTTATTTACACATACAATAAAATTTATGTCAATTACTTCAACTTCAATTATCCCTAAAACAGGAATTTCAGCTTTGAGACAGAATACAAAATTCAGTTTCAGACCGATTCTCACCATTTTGACATTATGTGTAAAGGTCTTAGTTCTAAGGTGTCCTTGGAATCGTTAGTCATAAAGCCATAACGTTTGGAGTTATAAATATTTTGCGTATAAATTTGGCACATTTGGATGGCCACATTCAACAAATGTTTTAGAGTAAACTCTTAAACAATAATTTGCCCCAAGGAACATGAACGTTATGCCATTCTCAGACCATAATGAATAACACAACAATTGGTGACATGATAAGATATTAGTTACTAATTTGAAGTTGTCATTTTTTCCTTTTTCTTTAACTTTTTTTCTGTTCATGGTATGATGTTGATTCATTGGGAAATGTTGGAGCATTTACTATGAAGACTACGCACAAAAAATTTAGGGCGTTCGAGGAAGTTTTGGTGAACATGCATCGAGCCCGTTAACAGTGAACCAAGCTAAGAGGAAGTCATTTACTAGATGTTGGTTTCTTACCAATCATTTATGTAGGAGTGTTGATTGAATGTAATACTCATGTGAATCTTGATAAATGTGGTGATTATAGCATGATCAAATGTTTTGATTGGAGAGTGAAGTCCATCTCATGTATGTAGGTGGACAGAATAAGATTGTGCTCTGGAGGGATCAATGTGCTGCAAATTCCAGAGGTGCAGGTGTGAATACCTTGACGTGTACAGTGTGGTGTAGGAGGGAAGGGAAATATCAGGGGAAAGCGCCGTGCCATTACGAATATTTAGCACTTTGAAAGGGGTCAGGATAAGGATTTGGGATGGGACGGTGGGAAGGAATGGTGCCAAACCACCTAGATGGTCGGGGATTGAACGCCGACCTGTATGAAGCGAGACCGTCGCTCTATCATTCAACCCAAGTGGTTGCACTAGTGGTGTAGGAAGTGATAAGAGAAAGGAACTTGTTATAGTTTCCACAGGTGTGAGTATTCTCATGTTAGAAATATTATGTTAAATTTTGAAATTTGGCTAAATAAATTGAGATTGTGTTTTTTTTCTTATAAGGTGATGTACTTTGTTATATACTATGGTCTTGATTTCTTGCATGTTTCTGAGATGTTGAATATGTACTTGCATTTTAGTGGGCTTAAACTTTCTTCATGTTGGGTTTTAGGGTTGTACTCTTGTAATTATGACGATTGTTGCCAACTTTTCTATGATAGCCTCCTTGCAGTTTCCAGTACTAACTTCTATACTACCTTTAAGCAAAAATGAAATTAATCTTCAATTAATTAAAAAAAATTCTGGGAAGAGAAGGCATGTTACGAACCAGGAAATTACTTTGCTCTCACAGACAGATTTACATATTTTATATATATATTGGTATGCTGCTATATTATGTTTATGATAGGATGTGGCAGTATTGAATAGTGTATGAGAGAGCAGGAGCTTGCCTGAACGGGTCTAGATCAGGTAACATTTTTACGTGTGAGAGAGGACTTGTGTCCATCGGTTGGTTATGTTGTCAGTCTGTGTATTCTGGGAATGCTATTATATTTCTAAGTTAAACTTTATATTACGGTTAATAGTATGGCAGAATGTGTAATACTATAAGAGGGTGATTGCATCTGTTAGAGAGTGGTTACTTCCATATGTAGTGTATTAGTCAAGAGTTATATATTAGATGCTTGGTAACCCTGTGAGTGAGAGAGGGAGTGTGTACATGCTAGCAGTGTGTGGCCTCAGACGCTGGTGGGAGATGGTGCTGGAAAACATCTCTTTTTATTAAGTTAAGTCGGATATTCTTTTGTTCTTTTCCTTGATTTGATAAACCTATCTGTATATACAAGATGCCCATATATATATATATATATATATATATATATATATATATATATATATATATATATATATATATATATATATATATATATATATATATATATATATATATATAGTACCACCTCTAGCTGGAAGAAGGGGGACCCATAGCCTCGGAGGAAACCACGCATAACGCATTAGAGGGAATGTTTAGATCCCCTCCAATACAGTTTCTGTGTGCTTTTCTCCTACCACCCCCTTCCTTGAATATTTTTTGTGCTTTATTATGCATTTGATGGTTACAAGATATACATGGGTTGATACAAAAATAATAATGCAAAAAGGTGCTTAAAGGTTATGGATCTCTTGAAGAACACAACAATGGGAAACTTTGATGAATATATATATATATATATATATATATATATATATATATATATATATATATATATATATATATATATATATATATATATATATATATATATATACTAGTTGATTTTATACCCGCATTAGGTCAGGTGATAATACAATGAAGGTGAAAACACGGGGGATACATAAGGGATAAACATAGGGGATGCAGAAGGCTTATTGGCCCATACGAGGCATCTCCTATCTAAACACAAAGATTAATCCAGTGTAATTGGCCTGTTATGTTGGACATTGTCTTCTGTGTTGGCATCGATATGTTCTTGTCTTGTCCTTACTCTCATGGTGGGTAGAGTAAATAGTTCCGTGATTTGGGTGTTCATGGTAGGTCGCTCTATTCTTATGTGAATTGCCTCAAGAATTTGTAATCTTCTTGAATCTTGGGTTTTGTCTATTATGCAAGTATTCTTGTTCAACATTTCTCTTGTAAGAGTAATGTCATGGGCTTGTCTCATGTGATTCCTAGGGGCACCAGATTGAAGATGGCATGTCAAACGCCTCGTCAGCTTGGTCGACGTCATACCTATGTACTTACATTGAAGGTTACATCCTTCGTGGGGGCAAGTGTACATGTATACAACGCTTGACTGCTGCTCCGTCGGCTTCGGGCTGTTTTTGATAAGGAGTTCGGAAGTCTTCTTGGTTTTGTAGAACATTATCAGGTTTATGTTTTGGTTAGGAGTAGTGCTTTTTACTCCTTTACGGATTATTTCTTTCATTATTCTTTCCTCTTTTATATGTTCACTGTGAGTGCCCCCAAAGATACAAAGCCAGCGTTCTCAATGCTTATATTCGTCGAGCGCTTACCCACTGCTCTGAATGGAGCAACGTGAGTAGAGAGTTTGAAAGAGTAACTCAGGTATTGGTGAACAACGGATATAGCAACGCGGAAATAAACGCTGCTATAAGAAGACACTTGGACCGTTGGTATAATTCAGAACCTAGAACAGAAACCACAACACCCCCAATTAAATTATATTACAAATCAACCATGCACAGTGAACATATAAAAGAGGAAAGAATAATGAAAGAAATAATCCGTAAAGGAGTAAAAAGCACTACTCCTAACCAAAACATAAACCTGATAATATTCTACAAAACCAAGAAGACTTCCGAACTCCTTATCAAAAACAGCCCGAAGCCGACGGAGAACCCTCTACAGCAGTCAAGCGTTGTATACATGTACACTTGCCCCCACGAAGGATGTAACCTTCAATGTAAGTACATAGGTATGACGTCGACCAAGCTGACGAGGCGTTTGACATGCCATCTTCAATCTGGTGCCCCTAGGAATCACATGAGACAAGCCCATGACATTACTCTAACAAGAGAAATGTTGAACAAGAATACTTGCATAATAGACAAAACCCAAGATTCAAGAAGATTACAAATTCTTGAGGCAATTCACATAAGAATAGAGCGACCTACCATGAACACCCAAATCACGGAACTATTTACTCTACCCACCATGAGAGTAAGGACAAGACAAGAACATATCGATGCCAACACAGAAGACAATGTCCAACATAACAGGCCAATTACACTGGATTAATCTTTGTGTTTAGATAGGAGATGCCTCGTATGGGCCAATAAGCCTTCTGCAGCCCCTATGTTTAGCCCTTATGTATCCCCCCGTGTTTTCACCTTCATTGTATTATCACCTGACCTAATGCGGGTATAAAATCAACTAGTATTGTAAGATCTGTTCACTTGAGAATGAACCATGGAGGTTCGAAACGTCGTGCATATATATATATATATATATATATATATATATATATATATATATATATATATATATATATATATATATATATATATATATATATATATATATATATATATATATATATATATATATATATATATATATATATATATATATATATATGCGAACAAGCCTGAATGGTCCCCAGGACTATATGCGAATGAAAACTCACACCCCAGAAGTGACTCGAACCCATACTCCCAGAAGCAACGCAACTGGTAACTACAGGGCGCCATAATCCGCTTGACCATCACGGCCGTCAAAGGAAGTGAGTTTTCATTCGCATATAGTCCTGGGGACCATTCAGGCTTGTTCGCATTTGTGTTCCTCACGTGTGCCCCAAAGAATGAGGTGATTTGGTGAAATGCTATGCCCAAGATTACCATCCGAGTTGCCGTCGGGGAAGTGGCTCAAATAGCCTCGGCTATCACTTCCTTTGACGGCCGTGATGGTCAAGCGGATTAAGGCGCCCTGTAGTTACCAGTTGCGTTGCTTCTGGGAGTATGGGTTCGAGTCACTTCTGGGGTGTGAGTTTTCATTCGCATATAGTCCTGGGGACCATTCAGGCTTGTTCGCATTTGTGTTCCTCACGTGTGCCCCAAAGAATGAGGTGATTTGGTGAAATGCTATGCCCAAGATTACCATCCGAGTTGCCGTCGGGGAAGTGGCTCAAATAGCCTCGGCTATCACTTCCTTTGACGGCCGTGATGGTCAAGCGGATTAAGGCGCCCTGTAGTTACCAGTTGCGTTGCTTCTGGGAGTATGGGTTCGAGTCACTTCTGGGGTGTGAGTTTTCATTCGCATATAGTCCTGGGGACCATTCAGGCTTGTTCGCATTTGTGTTCCTCACGTGTGCCCCAAAGAATGAGGTGATTTGGTGAAATGCTATGCCCAAGATTACCATCCGAGTTGCCGTCGGGGAAGTGGCTCAAATAGCCTGGGCTATCACTTCCTTTGACGGCCGTGATGGTCAAGCGGATTAAGGCGCCCTGTAGTTACCAGTTGCGTTGCTTCTGGGAGTATGGGTTCGAGTCACTTCTGGGGTGTGAGTTTTCATTCATATATATATATATATATATATATATATATATTTATATATATATATATATATTTACATATATATTGGTGTATACTGGCAGCAGGTTTTCTTTCAAACATGTTTCATTGAATATGACCGCATATTCTGTATTTATTATTTTCTGGTTTAGGGCTTCTATCCCTCTAACTATTTTCTTAGCATCAGGGCTTAATTGGAATAGGAGTTCTCCAAAACTCATTTTCGTACTTTTAAGGTGAAGAAAAGAAGTGATTTACTATAGAGTGTATTACACTTATTTGTATAATTTGCACGACGTTTCGAACCTCCATGGTTCATTCTCAAGTGAACAATCTTACAATACTAGTTGATTTTATACCCGCATTAGGTCAGGTGATAATACAATGAAGGTGAAAAACATGGGGGGATACATAAGGGATAAACATAGGGGCTGCAGAAGGCTTATTGGCCCATACGAGGCATCTCCTATCTAAACACAAAGATTAATCCAGTGTAATTGGCCTGTTATGTTGGACATTGTCTTCTGTGTTGGCATCGATATTTTCTTGTCTTGTCCTTACTCTCATGGTGGGTAGAGTAAATAGTTCCGTGATTTGGGTGTTCATGGTAGGTCGCTCTATTCTTATGTGAATTGCCTCAAGAATTTGTAATCTTCTTGAATCTTGGGTTTTGTCTATTATGCAAGTATTCTTGTTCAACATTTCTCTTGTTAGAGTAATGTCATGGGCTTGTCTCATGTGATTCCTAGGGGCACCAGATTGAAGATGGCATGTCAAACGCCTCGTCAGCTTGGTCGACGTCATACCTATGTACTTACATTGAAGGTTACATCCTTCGTGGGGGCAAGTGTACATGTATACAACGCTTGACTGCTGTAGAGGGTTCTCCGTCGGCTTCGGGCTGTTTTTGATAAGGAGTTCGGAAGTCTTCTTGGTTTTGTAGAATATTATCAGGTTTATGTTTTGGTTAGGAGTAGTGCTTTTTACTCCTTTACGGATTATTTCTTTCATTATTCTTTCCTCTTTTATATGTTCACTGTGCATGGTTGATTTGTAATATAATTTTATTGGGGGTGTTGTGGTTTCTGTTCTAGGTTCTGAATTATACCAACGGTCCAAGTGTCTTCTTATAGCAGCGTTTATTTCCGCGTTGCTATATCCGTTGTTCACCAATACCTGAGTTACTCTTTCAAACTCTCTACTCACGTTGCTCCATTCAGAGCAGTGGGTAAGCGCTCGACGAATATAAGCATTGAGAACACTGGCTTTGTATCTTTGGGGGCACTCACTTCTACCGTTCAGGCATAATCCTATGTTGGTGGGCTTGGTATATACGTTGGTGCTTAAAGAGGTTCCTGTTTTTGTTATTAGTACATCCAAGAATGGCAGACTGTTATTTTCACTATTTTCATGTGTAAATCGGAGTACTGACTCTCTCTCTAGGTGTCTTTTTAGGTCAATTAGTTCATCTGAGTCTTTTACTATTACGAATATGTCATCTACATAACGGCAGTATACAGTTGGTTTTTGTCTGCTACTGAAGACCCTATCTTCGATGGTTCCCATATAAAAATTAGCAAATAAAACTCCTAAGGGGGAGCCCATTGCTACTCCGTCTATTTGTAAATACATGTCTCCTTGTGGACTGATGAAAGGGGCTTCCTTTGTACATGCTTCGAGAAGACTTTTCAAGTGTGGCTCAGGTATGTCTAATTTGGGGGTGCTCTCGTCTCTGTATACTCTGTCCAGTATCATTCCTATGGTTGTGTCGACTGGGACGTTGGTGAAAAGGGATTCAACGTCCAGGGAAGCGATGATTCCATCGGGCTGGGTAGATTTGATCAATTCTAGGAAATCTGCTGATGATTGTAGACTAAACTTACTTGGAGTGTATGGAGTTAGGAGTTCATTGAGTTTTTTTGCCAGGTGATAAGTTGGGGTTGGTATTTGGCTGATTATAGGGCGTAGTGGGTTACCTGGTTTATGCGTCTTAACGTTGCCGTAGGCATATCCTAAGCCATAGTCGCCTTGAAGTTTATTGAAATGCACACTACCTTTCTTTGCGTTGATTGCTGTAATTGTTTTGTTTACTTTCCGCTTAAGGTCTTCTACGGGGTTCCTCGTAATTCGTTGAAATTTGGAGTCGTCACTTAGGATGTCGCTAATTTTGTTCATGTATTCATGGGTAGGAATCAATACATATGCTGCTGTTTTGTCGGCTTTTCTTATTGTTACGTCTTTCAGATTTTTTAGTTGTTTCGCTGCTTCTTTGAGTCGTGGGGTTAAGATTGTAGATGAATATGTTCCTCGTTTTTTCCCTGCTTCTGCAAGTAGTTCAGCTTGAAGTGTGTCCGTGGTGATGACTTTTTTGTTGTCTTCTAGCTTATGGATATCGTCCAGAAGCATTTCGATTTCCAGGCGTTTTTGATGCATCTTTGGTTTAGATAAGAATTGACAATTTAGACCAAGATTTAAGAGGTCTCGTTGGTCCTGGGTAAGATCATAAGAAGTCAGGTTAAAGTAGCCATCTTTAGGACGAGGGATTTTTAGCTGTCCACCGTTTAGGGATGTTAACTTACGGAGTGTCTTTGTTTCTACAAGAGTTTTATGTTGTTGTTTCAGGTTAAATAGTTCACTGTTGATGGTTTGCTTGAGTTGGATAGGGATGTCGTACTGGGTCCATTTGTTTAACAGATGCTCCGCCTGCTCTATAAAGGTTTGGAGGGCTTCCTTCTTCTTGTTTAGTTGATGCCGAATGAGCTCTTGCCTATACCTATAGGTAAACTCTGTATTGCGGACTGCTGGGTCATGTGGGTTTATATTGGTGTATACTGGCAGCAGGTTTTCTTTCAAACATGTTTCATTGAATATGACCGCATATTCTGTATTTATTATTTTCTGGTTTAGGGCTTCTATCCCTCTAACTATTTTCTTAGCATCAGGGCTTAATTGGAATAGGAGTTCTCCAAAACTCATTTTCGTACTTTTAAGGTGAAGAAAAGAAGTGATTTACTATAGAGTGTATTACACTTATTTGTATAATTTGCACGACGTTTCGAACCTCCATGGTTCATTCTCAAGTGAACAATCTTACAATACTAGTTGATTTTATACCCGCATTAGGTCAGGTGATAATACAATGAAGGTGAAAAACATGGGGGGATACATAAGGGATAAACATAGGGGCTGCAGAAGGCTTATTGGCCCATACGAGGCATCTCCTATCTAAACACAAAGATTAATCCAGTGTAATTGGCCTGTTATGTTGGACATTGTCTTCTGTGTTGGCATCGATATTTTCTTGTCTTGTCCTTACTCTCATGGTGGGTAGAGTAAATAGTTCCGTTATTTGGGTGTTCATGGTAGGTCGCTCTATTCTTATGTGAATTGCCTCAAGAATTTGTAATCTTCTTGAATCTTGGGTTTTGTCTATTATGCAAGTATTCTTGTTCAACATTTCTCTTGTTAGAGTAATGTCATGGGCTTGTCTCATGTGATTCCTAGGGGCACCAGATTGAAGATGGCATGTCAAACGCCTCGTCAGCTTGGTCGACGTCATACCTATGTACTTACATTGAAGGTTACATCCTTCGTGGGGGCAAGTGTACATGTATACAACGCTTGACTGCTGTAGAGGGTTCTCCGTCGGCTTCGGGCTGTTTTTGATAAGGAGTTCGGAAGTCTTCTTGGTTTTGTAGAATATTATCAGGTTTATGTTTTGGTTAGGAGTAGTGCTTTTTACTCCTTTACGGATTATTTCTTTCATTATTCTTTCCTCTTTTATATGTTCACTGTGCATGGTTGATTTGTAATATAATTTTATTGGGGGTGTTGTGGTTTCTGTTCTAGGTTCTGAATTATACCAACGGTCCAAGTGTCTTCTTATAGCAGCGTTTATTTCCGCGTTGCTATATCCGTTGTTCACCAATACCTGAGTTACTCTTTCAAACTCTCTACTCACGTTGCTCCATTCAGAGCAGTGGGTAAGCGCTCGACGAATATAAGCATTGAGAACACTGGCTTTGTATCTTTGGGGGCACTCACTTCTACCGTTCAGGCATAATCCTATGTTGGTGGGCTTGGTATATACGTTGGTGCTTAAAGAGGTTCCTGTTTTTGTTATTAGTACATCCAAGAATGGCAGACTGTTATTTTCACTATTTTCATGTGTAAATCGGAGTACTGACTCTCTCTCTAGGTGTCTTTTTAGGTCAATTAGTTCATCTGAGTCTTTTACTATTACGAATATGTCATCTACATAACGGCAGTATACAGTTGGTTTTTGTCTGCTACTGAAGACCCTATCTTCGATGGTTCCCATATAAAAATTAGCAAATAAAACTCCTAAGGGGGAGCCCATTGCTACTCCGTCTATTTGTAAATACATGTCTCCTTGTGGACTGATGAAAGGGGCTTCCTTTGTACATGCTTCGAGAAGACTTTTCAAGTGTGGCTCAGGTATGTCTAATTTGGGGGTGCTCTCGTCTCTGTATACTCTGTCCAGTATCATTCCTATGGTTGTGTCGACTGGGACGTTGGTGAAAAGGGATTCAACGTCCAGGGAAGCGATGATTCCATCGGGCTGGGTAGATTTGATCAATTCTAGGAAATCTGCTGATGATTGTAGACTAAACTTACTTGGAGTGTATGGAGTTAGGAGTTCATTGAGTTTTTTTGCCAGGTGATAAGTTGGGGTTGGTATTTGGCTGATTATAGGGCGTAGTGGGTTACCTGGTTTATGCGTCTTAACGTTGCCGTAGGCATATCCTAAGCCATAGTCGCCTTGAAGTTTATTGAAATGCACACTACCTTTCTTTGCGTTGATTGCTGTAATTGTTTTGTTTACTTTCCGCTTAAGGTCTTCTACGGGGTTCCTCGTAATTCGTTGAAATTTGGAGTCGTCACTTAGGATGTCGCTAATTTTGTTCATGTATTCATGGGTAGGAATCAATACATATGCTGCTGTTTTGTCGGCTTTTCTTATTGTTACGTCTTTCAGATTTTTTAGTTGTTTCGCTGCTTCTTTGAGTCGTGGGGTTAAGATTGTAGATGAATATGTTCCTCGTTTTTTCCCTGCTTCTGCAAGTAGTTCAGCTTGAAGTGTGTCCGTGGTGATGACTTTTTTGTTGTCTTCTAGCTTATGGATATCGTCCAGAAGCATTTCGATTTCCAGGCGTTTTTGATGCATCTTTGGTTTAGATAAGAATTGACAATTTAGACCAAGATTTAAGAGGTCTCGTTGGTCCTGGGTAAGATCATAAGAAGTCAGGTTAAAGTAGCCATCTTTAGGACGAGGGATTTCGGCATTCGGCTCATTCGGCATCAACTAAACAAGAAGAAGGAAGCCCTCCAAACCTTTATAGAGCAGGCGGAGCATCTGTTAAACAAATGGACCCAGTACGACATCCCTATCCAACTCAAGCAAACCATCAACAGTGAACTATTTAACCTGAAACAACAACATAAAACTCTTGTAGAAACAAAGACACTCCGTAAGTTAACATCCCTAAACGGTGGACAGCTAAAAATCCCTCGTCCTAAAGATGGCTACTTTAACCTGACTTCTTATGATCTTACCCAGGACCAACGAGACCTCTTAAATCTTGGTCTAAATTGTCAATTCTTATCTAAACCAAAGATGCATCAAAAACGCCTGGAAATCGAAATGCTTCTGGACGATATCCATAAGCTAGAAGACAACAAAAAAGTCATCACCACGGACACACTTCAAGCTGAACTACTTGCAGAAGCAGGGAAAAAACGAGGAACATATTCATCTACAATCTTAACCCCACGACTCAAAGAAGCAGCGAAACAACTAAAAAATCTGAAAGACGTAACAATAAGAAAAGCCGACAAAACAGCAGCATATGTATTGATTCCTACCCATGAATACATGAACAAAATTAGCGACATCCTAAGTGACGACTCCAAATTTCAACGAATTACGAGGAACCCCGTAGAAGACCTTAAGCGGAAAGTAAACAAAACAATTACAGCAATCAACGCAAAGAAAGGTAGTGTGCATTTCAATAAACTTCAAGGCGACTATGGCTTAGGATATGCCTACGGCAACGTTAAGACGCATAAACCAGGTAACCCACTACGCCCTATAATCAGCCAAATACCAACCCCAACTTATCACCTGGCAAAAAAACTCAATGAACTCCTAACTCCATACACTCCAAGTAAGTTTAGTCTACAATCATCAGCAGATTTCCTAGAATTGATCAAATCTACCCAGCCCGATGGAATCATCGCTTCCCTGGACGTTGAATCCCTTTTCACCAACGTCCCAGTCGACACAACCATAGGAATGATACTGGACAGAGTATACAGAGACGAGAGCACCCCCAAATTAGACATACCTGAGCCACACTTGAAAAGTCTTCTCGAAGCATGTACAAAGGAAGCCCCTTTCATCAGTCCACAAGGAGACATGTATTTACAAATAGACGGAGTAGCAATGGGCTCCCCCTTAGGAGTTTTATTTGCTAATTTTTATATGGGAACCATCGAAGATAGGGTCTTCAGTAGCAGACAAAAACCAACTGTATACTGCCGTTATGTAGATGACATATTCGTAATAGTAAAAGACTCAGATGAACTAATTGACCTAAAAAGACACCTAGAGAGAGAGTCAGTACTCCGATTTACACATGAAAATAGTGAAAATAACAGTCTGCCATTCTTGGATGTACTAATAACAAAAACAGGAACCTCTTTAAGCACCAACGTATATACCAAGCCCACCAACATAGGATTATGCCTGAACGGTAGAAGTGAGTGCCCCCAAAGATACAAAGCCAGTGTTCTCAATGCTTATATTCGTCGAGCGCTTACCCACTGCTCTGAATGGAGCAACGTGAGTAGAGAGTTTGAAAGAGTAACTCAGGTATTGGTGAACAACGGATATAGCAACGCGGAAATAAACGCTGCTATAAGAAGACACTTGGACCGTTGGTATAATTCAGAACCTAGAACAGAAACCACAACACCCCCAATAAAATTATATTACAAATCAACCATGCACAGTGAACATATAAAAGAGGAAAGAATAATGAAAGAAATAATCCGTAAAGGAGTAAAAAGCACTACTCCTAACCAAAACATAAACCTGATAATATTCTACAAAACCAAGAAGACTTCCGAACTCCTTATCAAAAACAGCCCGAAGCCGACGGAGAACCCTCTACAGCAGTCAAGCGTTGTATACATGTACACTTGCCCCCACGAAGGATGTAACCTTCAATGTAAGTACATAGGTATGACGTCGACCAAGCTGACGAGGCGTTTGACATGCCATCTTCAATCTGGTGCCCCTAGGAATCACATGAGACAAGCCCATGACATTACTCTAACAAGAGAAATGTTGAACAAGAATACTTGCATAATAGACAAAACCCAAGATTCAAGAAGATTACAAATTCTTGAGGCAATTCACATAAGAATAGAGCGACCTACCATGAACACCCAAATAACGGAACTATTTACTCTACCCACCATGAGAGTAAGGACAAGACAAGAAAATATCGATGCCAACACAGAAGACAATGTCCAACATAACAGGCCAATTACACTGGATTAATCTTTGTGTTTAGATAGGAGATGCCTCGTATGGGCCAATAAGCCTTCTGCAGCCCCTATGTTTATCCCTTATGTATCCCCCCATGTTTTTCACCTTCATTGTATTATCACCTGACCTAATGCGGGTATAAAATCAACTAGTATTGTAAGATTGTTCACTTGAGAATGAACCATGGAGGTTCGAAACGTCGTGCAAATTATATATATATATATATATATATATATATATATATTTATATATATATATATATATATATTTATATATATATATATATATATATATATATATATATATATATATATATATATATATATATATATATATGTCGTACCTAGTAGCCAGAACGCACTTCTATGCCTACTATGCAAGGCCCGATTTGCCTAATAAGCAAAGTTTTCATGAATTAATTGTTTTTCGACTACCTAACCTACCTAACCTAACCTAACTTTTTCGGCTACCTAACCTAACCTAACCTATAAAGATAGGTTAGGTTAGGTTAGGTAGGGTTGGTTAGGTTCGGTCATATATCTACGTTAATTTTAACTCCAATAAAAAAAAATGACCTCATACGTAATGAAATGGGTAGCTTTATCATTTCATAAGAAAAAAATTAGAGAAAATATATTAATTCAGGAAAACTTGGCTTATTAGGCAAATTGGGCCTTGCATAGTAGGCCGAGAAGTGCGTTCTGGCTACTAGGTATGACATATATATATATATATATATATATATATATATATATATATATATATATATATATATATATATATATATATATATATATATATATATATATATATATATATATATGTATATATATATATATATAGTAGTGAATTTATCTCCATATATATATATGGAGATAAATTTAGTAGTGTAATATGTGACTAGAACCGTCCCAAACCCGAGGAGAACCTCGAGGATTGAACTCGGTCATAGTCAAAAGTGGTGTGGGAGTCCGTAGCATGGGACGGGTTACGTCAGGGGGGGACGTTGTGGGTCACAGGGGTAAAATGTAAGGGATGTTGTGGGTCATGTAGGTAAGAGGGGAGGATAAGTATGTGGGCATGTGTACATCATCTCAAAGGTTTCCCCGGATGTTATGACGCATGGCGTCCGGCCAGGCGTTGCTTGAGAGAGTCATGTTGGGTAGGGCTGGAAGCTAAGTGGTTGGTATGCAGTCATGTAGGGAGGAAGAGGAGGAGTATGTAGGTTATGTTGTGTAGGGAGAGGGGAGCCCCCATACCTGAGAGGATAACATTGACGTCCATTAGTTCCCCCTACAGGAAGCCGTAAGTGTTGAGGGGGGTATGAGAGAGCAGCCTCTTGCGGATGTGCTCCATTTGCCTTAATGGTTTTTCGATGTCTTCAGAGTTGTCTGGAGATGTTCACCCCAGCATGGATCTCTATCCACTGCGGATTCGTTAAGGAGGGGCGACGTTCTTACTACTGCCGGCAGGCCCTCACCTGCCAAACATCAATCACTCCCACCCCTCAGCCCCTCCTCCCCCCCATACCATCAACCATTGTTCTGTGCAAAGCCTTTAGTATTATTTCTGTTAATATGTGTAAGTTGTATCGTAACGTGACCAACATGGCAACAGCATCATCATTCTATGCCCAAATAGCATTTTTTTTTTAAGAGCAATAAACGAGGGAAAAGTAAACACGTTATATATAAATTTATTTCTTTTATTAAACACTTAAGCGATTTACAACGATAATAATAATAATAATAATAATAATAATAAGACTTCTTCTTGGTGGTTTAGCTAGCAGACAGATGGGGAAAGGCTTTCATCCACTCCATCGAACCTTCCCAGCACGCTAGTCAACCAGTCAATCTGTAGAAAGGGGAAAAAGGTTATAAGTTTTTTTGTTGTCAATGTTGTAAACATAAATACAGACAGTATTATGTTCATCATTCAATCCTAACATAAAGTATTACTTATTGCACTATCATCCTAGCCAACTTCGTCACACAGCGTTTCACACTCAGCATCAGTACCGTTTAAGCAGAATGTTTGCTTACACACAGGCATTTTCATCTGAGCATAATTGAATTTCAACACTTGCGAAATTGACCATATTTAAATGCTTCATCAAAGTGAAGCAGGGCCGCCTCTAAGCCTAGTCTGGAAAAATGATAGGCAAAATACACGGCGTAATTCCCACAGAAGTAACTATTCAAGGATTGAATCCTTTTCTTCATAATATATAGGGTATAGTCTTGGAAGTAGGACATAAACTCTTCGAAATATCTTGAATAAGATCCTATTGCAGGATTGGCATAGCTGTCTAGTATAACCATCTCGCTTCTACCTTCATCCTTATTTACATAGAATGTTATCCAATGCCCCATTTTATTACGAGAACCAGACTCCAGAGCGTTGATTATGAACACCACAGGTCTTTTTTTATGTATTTTCCTTATGTCATCAGCTAGGAAACATCCTAGATAGTTTACCTTATCACCTAAATTGCTTCTGATAGCCTCATTTATTTCCAAACAATTCATATTAATATTTATCCTCACGTATCGCAAATAACGCGACGATCTGCATTAATGCTGATCACACCTGTTGTAGACCCATAAACTAGAATGACTTTATTTCTAGCCACACCGCGCTTAAATTCCAAAGCGATCCGCAGATTACCACTTTTTTCAATCGGGATGGTGTCATCTATATCCTCAGGTTGTAAATTCAAGGCCAGTATGGTACCACCATTCACATATGTATCATAAGACAATATATTGTCTTTATCGAAGCCTAAGGCTTGTAATGCTGTGTAATACAACTTGGCGCAGTTATGAGGGAAGTCGCACCCAATATTGACAATATTAGTGCTATTCTGTGATATTAATACTTTACTAAGCTCACAGTTTTCCAAATAAAGCGGGTTGCGATTATATGCACCAGACACTGCCTCCATATCAAGGATGATCATATATAAATGTTCTGGTATAACAGTCCCCCACGGTTGGTCCATTGTTATCGAGCGCTGACCTGTGCCCAATATATACGTTTTGTATAAAGTTTTATTAAAAGTATATGTAGTAGGAGAGTTGTTCTGCACCATGGCTTTATTAACGGCTACTAATCCTTCAGGGTAAGGCAATACCCGATCCACCCATAGACGTGTAGACTTGATATTGTATTTAAAATTAGCGTGTTCATTATCGCTGAGTATAAGCCACTTATCAGGTTGAAGTTCGAGCCGCACCCTGATGTCCACATTATCCAAAACGTATTCACTAACTGATGTGACATCCAGCATTAGTTTAAAACAAGTATTCACGCCACTCGTTTTCATATCAGTCATCCTTTGCTTCTCACCAGCCGAGGCGTTAGTGAAATAACCAGGTTCAATTTTACCAGGATCGATACGGTTAAAAAACTGTGACAGTTTATCATAGCGGTTAGCCTTACACCCCGAAATCGTAGATAATAACTTTATGTACGACCAGAATGAGAATAATGAGCTGGTTTCAACTACTGTTTCGTTTAAATACACAATAGCGGATTTTAATAGAGTTTGCGATAGTCCATTCACCAACGAAACGTTTTTAGCATCTCCTAAAGGTGTTGTTCCATCTTCTTCGGTTAGATCAATAGACAACTCCAAAGCTATAGATGATATATCCACCAGTTGGTCATTCACTCCCTTGATGATGAATTCCAGATAGGTGTCTGTAAACTTATTATTGACCCCAGAATTCACAGGTAATACATCCACCATTTGTCTGCTTGCAATTGTTGATTCTACCAATCATGGGGAAAATACTTTAGGAAAGGCTTCACTAACAGCAGCGGTATAGTGTTCTAATGGCACCTGGAGGCCCAGAGCGTTATATCCGGCCATGTTCGCGCTTTAGACAACACCAGCCGAGTGAGAAGAATTTATGACAACACATCATTATATTTCGCTTTAGTAAAACGTTTGATGTTTACTAATTTATTTGTTTGTTTATTCTTTTTCTGCACTCTTCCGCCTATCATTTGCTTCCCCACTCCTTTCAATATTTCAACTCCACGTTTCTTAAGAGATTGTTTGAAAGTTTGTTTGTCATTATTAATATCGTCTAGTACGTTCTGCCCCAAGCTAAGCGCAGCCGGAGCCAGAGTCCTCATGATAAAGGGCGCTGCTCGACGCACTATCCCGCTTAAAAAGGAAAATATTCCTCCTCCACGCGTATAACGTCTACTGCTGTTGAAAATCCGTATATCATCAGTCCCCCCACCTCTAGGAGGGGTTAACAGAATGTATAATTCCTCAACAGAAGGGGGGATTAAAGTGGACACGCATTTCTCCGCTTGTTTCAGACGAATGAGGAGTGGCGGGAAAGCGTTGGTGTTATATACCTCCTGCAATGGGACGTACATGCAAGACTGCTATGGTGCACCCACGTTCATCAAAATGTATTGGGTTACCATCTTGATCCCTAATAGTGATGCTGATGCTGTCTATCATGTTGGTGTTAAGACGCACATATAGCTTTTTATTGTTGCTGTTATCACTTCCATTTAGGGAGATTACATCCAAAATATTTACAGACTGGTTTCCATATCTAGTAGAAGAGATTTTATCGCAATAAACACACAGAATATCAACTCCTCCTCTAGGCATTGGTGGGAATAGACATGTGTTAACTACACTCGAGCAATACTGACGTTTTGCGAATAAGTCATATTCTATTTCTGGAACTACACCCAACACTTTCCCAAAATCAGTTCCAAATGATAATGTAACTCTACTGATGTTTTTATGCCCCGTTGCAGAGCTAATATTCTCCTCACTAATCACAGTAGTGAACTTGTTTCGATTGGAGGAAGAATCATACTTAATAAAATGCGTTCCATATTTAGCTGAAAATTGTTTTAATGCCTTTCCTAAAAAACTCAGTTTAGCATTACTTGAAAATATGGCCTCTATTTCTGTATTAATCGTGGTATTAATTTCTTTTATAGTTCCAGCTAAAACATCAGATGATAATAAATGCTTTGAATGTATGTATTTCCCCTCACCCACTTTCTCATAGGTAACCCCTACACGTATATATGCCTCAGGATTATCACGCTTAATAACGTAATGGGAAGTGGGGAGGAGTAATTTTTGTAGACACATTTCATAACTCCTCCTGGGATCTAATTCTAGCTGGATAAACAATCGATTTTGGAAAGATGCGGGGATGTTAATGGGGAATAAATGCGTATCTGATACGCTGGTGGCGTATATCACGTGAGTGTCCATCGCTCTATCTCCTTAGACAGCTTTTTGCCTAGTAAAGCCAGCTACACATTACATACACATTTATATACACTCACCTGTTAATATACGATCCAAGAAGCATTCCTTTTACTGTGAGGATCAATCTTTGCAGTTGCGTTTCTCTTAACAGATGGAGCCTCATACACTTGACTGCTTGCCGTAGCATTACGGAAAAAATGTCGTGGTGTAGATGTTAGTGTGAAAAAAAGTTGAGCAATGGGGAGTTTATCCGGTAAAAAAACAGATTTAAGCACAGTCATTTTATGTATAACGTCGTTAATTATATGTATGTCAGATACTGGAGCCAATACATTTCCATTCAGATCCCAACGAACGATTCCAGTAGCATCATAATGGTTATCTTGAGAGGTTATCTTGAGATGATTTCGGGGCTTTTTTTTAGTGTCCCCGCGGCCCGGTCCTCGACCAGGCCTCCACCCCCAGGAAGCAGCCCGTGACAGCTGACTAACACCCAGGTACCTATTTTACTGCTAGGTAACAGGGGCATAGGGTGAAAGAAACTCTGCCCATTGTTTCTCGCCGGCGCCTGGGATCGAACCCAGGACCACAGAATCACAAATCCCGCGTGCTGTCCGCTCGGCCGACCGGCTCCCCAGGATCTTGCAAGGATCAAGCAAGCAAGGATCTTGCATATTCATGATCTCGCACTTTCAACTTCAAATCTATTAAATGTTTTATGGAAGGGTTGGTATGCAGCTGAGGAGGAGGAGGTTTGACAGTAAGATGTTGAGCAACAGCTTTCACAGTGGGGTAAGCAGGGCTGTGTGCAGCTTTCCGGTTGTCCACTATTTTACGCGGTACGAGATAAAAGGCTTTCATTTTACTTTACTTACTGAACAACCGTGTAATTAAACTAGCTGCAATCGGTAAAATAATGGATAAAATACTGCCTCCTCGTTTGCTGGTTAATATCCGTTTCTTAGTTGACACTGAAGGTTTCTTACAGGCTAGTGATCGAATAAGCAATTTATATTTTTTCAACTTTTTAACGACCTTGTCAGGCACGGGTAATTTTTTTTTTTAAAAGTTATTTAAAATTTCTGATAAACAATTTATATGTGGTTTCTTCAATTTTTCAATCAACTGTTTTCTCGAGGAATACTGAAGTTTTGTTAATAGTTGGATCAATTCCTTGTATTTATAAACTAAGGGCTTCTTCATTATAAATGTAATATCGCAGCAGCATCAATCCATTGATCGAATGATCGATCATAACCTGTGTACCTAACTTTATACTGAAGCTTGCCAGAGACTCTGCATTGTCCCAATACCTTTTCAATATTAAAGGTTTGAGGCAAATGTGTGGGTGTTAATTCTTGTTTATAGAAGCCATCATCAATTTCTTCCCCATTCAGATCTTTTAGAAAGTATAAAGGGATGTGTTGTCTCCGATCAATACGTGTAACTGTAAATATCTCTCGGGTGTTCTGCTGCTTAAACCCTTTCTTAAACTTGGAAATGCGATCAGATAGAGTGATGCGTACTGTATCACCAACACTCAATCGAGGAATGACAGTTCTCTTTGATTTGCTCGGGCTTTTATACATTAAATCAAATTGTTTGGCGTATTCGCTGGGCGAGGATAGAGCGTGCACCTCCGTGGGTGTCTTCCCCTTCAATCCTCTGTGTGGGGTTAAATTATATGTTTTCACAATATCTGGTAGAGCCTGCATGTATTTTAAAGTGTTGTGCGCCGTCATAAACTTGTAAAGTTTACCTTTTAAAGTACGTATGAACCGCTCAGCGATTGAAGCTTTAGTCTCCTGAGAAAATACACTATATATCTGTACTTTCTTTGCTGCCAGCATTTTTTTCATAGTCGCATTATAAAATTCGCCACCTCGATCAGAATTAATTTTGCGCACTCCCTGAGAATGAGGTGAATCTAGAATTAAAGCCAGAGCTTTACTGGTACTTTTCCCATCCTTGGCGCGTGAGGGTACTACTTGGGCGTACCTGGAGAAAATATCTACACATACGAGTAAATATTTCACTCCGTCATTATGTTTGTCCAATAAACTCGTCTTGGCCAAGTCTATAGCTTGAAATAGTCGTGGTTTAGGGCTTAACACCCGACGCCGAGGGAATTTATGTGGTTGTAAATAATGCAACGTATAGGAGTCAGAGCTTTTCAGATAGTCCTTTACATCGGCTAGAGTTATACTAGAGTAAATTAATTTGGCGGCCTTATACAACCTCTGTACCCCTCCAAGCCCTCCGCTAGATGAGGGGTCGTTATATACTCGTTCCAGTACATCTTTCTTGCTCACCATTGGTAAACTACCTCATAGGGTGGTTCGTGAACAATATTACCGCGTAATGTTATCGTAGAGGGAGTGTTCGAGCCCAGATCTACTAGCAAATAGCCGTAGGGTTGGCTAATAACTTTCTTATATAACTCTACAAATTTCTTTGAATCCACTTTCCCAAATATTTGTCGTCCGAGTGTTTAAATTTGTGAGAGGTCTCGTGATTTAACCAATATGAAATGAGAAGCATTTAAACTAATATTCCTCGAATATTTACCAGGAAAAAATATATTTTGAGTAATCAATATGACGGAAACCATGAAATGTCGGCCCCTAGTAAACATGTCTGATACGATTTTTGAATTCGCAGACTCTGTAAAAAGGTCATCATAGATTACTAAGATATGCGAGTCATTATCCACTCGCTCTTCCACAGGATCAATAATGGTTGAATGCTCGATCAGCTTCCCTTTAATTTGTGGATCTGACCGTAATTCAGAGTAACCTCCTCCGCATATAATTATTGAGGAGAACTTGTGTTGATACTTCCTTACAAGTTTACTGCACAAGTAGGATTTTCCGCTGTTTGAATAACCAGCAATAATAACACGAGATGGTTCTCTGAAAATATCTAGATGTTCCTCATAGATTATATCATAGGAACTGTCCATGATTAATGCTTCGTTAAGACTGCTAAAAACTAAGGAAATGAGGTGGTATTTATACAAATATAGTCATTTACAGGTGTTTATTCACATATTTTATGTACAGCAACAACATTTTTAAAACTAATCATAGTTCTTACAGTTCACAAACAATAATATTAATCATCCTATTTTAAAACTAATCATAGTTCTTACAGTTTACAAACAATAATATTAATCATCCTATTCATTTAGTATAAATAGTTCTAGTCATATGGGGCATCCATCTTAATACTAACTAACAATTGTACAACAAAATCTAGCGAGGGTTGAATAGTTTCTGAGCTGTAACATCGTGTTTGCTCCAGGGGCGGAATATTGGGTAGAGTCTCTGTGCTTGCTCTACTTCCTCCTCCATAAACACTTCTTCCATCTCCTCCTCTCCCACTTCTACATCCATCTCTTCATCATTGTTATTGGGAATATCAGGATGACCATACGCTAGAGACTGTGTGGGGCTTAAAATGTAGCGTTTATCGTCAAATGCTGACAATCCTCTGCAGGTAGTGCGACATGTACAAATCTTTCCTTGCACGTTGCGTATAGATCTCGACACAAACCTGATTGAAGTGTTTGTCTCAAGAGTGTGCTGAAACGAGTCATGTGTGAGTTTCTCTTGTAGATGGCATGGTACGCCCTTACACTTACAAGTGTGCTCCCCATCATGTGTGGTGAACGAATATGTTTTAGGTCTGAGAGCAATTAACTGGTTAATAATCTTAGAGCCTATTTCAGACTTGAGCAATTTCAGACTATTTCAGACCTTCTCGCGCTTTAGAGTAGGATGGATGTGTGTCATTAAAATTACTAAAATCCATACAGTCGAAGAGAGGAGACTTATTCAACTCTTCAAACACATCCTGACAGTCCAGTTTAATGATGAAAGAGTCTGTGTCTGTATATAACAGACTCGCTTTATCGCCATACGCAGGTTTGACAACATCATACCAGAACTCATAGAGTCGCCTCTTAGCAATTTGAAGTATATGATAACCCAGATACGTAGGAGTGTTGACTAGGAGAGACTTCTGCTTGATAGTACATATCACACAATCCTTACTTAACAAAAGACTCCGCTTGAAGAATGGGTTTCGAGCATGTTTCAGGAAATGCCTACGATCTGTGACCAAATAGTGTTTGTTCCCATATTTAGATACATCTGTGAGACTCTTTCCATATATAGAGTTTGATACAAGTTTGAAAGCCTTTTTTTTTATCGCGCATTTGGCACTGGCACGTTCACGAACGTTGGTTTCAATGAAGTCTTTAAGGTGGCTCTCCTGCTCGAATTCGTAGATGTCGTGAACTTTAGCTACCTCTAATCCAATGCGCATGAGCAACTGGTTGATACCTGGTTGATGGGGTTCTGGGAGTTCTTCTACTCCCCAATCCCGGCCCGAGGCCAGGCTTGACTTGTGAGAGTTTGGTCCACCAGGCTGTTGCTTGGAGCGGCCCGCAGGCCCACATACCCACCACAGCCCGGTTGGTCCGGCACTCCTTAAGACTTGGGTTAGAAGACACATAAAATGCTTTTTTTTTTCTCTCTCCCCTTTTTCCTCCTCTGCCGCACACGTACATTTACGTTTAAAGTAGAGTGAAGGGGGGAGGGAGGGGCCCACTGGGAAGCGTGTCAAGGAAAACCCAGCACTAGATGCCGCCAGAGTAGCAGGCGCCGGCCCTGTCAACGAGAGGAGCAGTAGCGTCTTCGCCTGCTGCTTTCTCTCTATGGTGTGGGTGCCGGAAGCCACTGAGCGACCGGGGACAAGGAAGAAAGATGTCGGTGACGGGTGTCGCGAGCCCCACTAAAGCAGTATACGGCGCTAGGACTGTGACCTGCGCCGGTCGGACTGACTGACATGTCAACGTCTCACAGTGGGTGTTGATCTCCCCGCCGTTTATCCGCTTTCTCCTTTCCCACGGCAATTGGGTGCGGCTCCCAAGGCAACTGTAACAAGTCCAGACTAACGAGGTAGTCTTTCTGAGGAAGGTGAGAAGCAATTAATTTAGTGTTGTTTTTAGGCAGACCGCGACTTTCTTCTGTAAGAATATTCTTACTGTAGGGTGAAATGTGTTCCTCGGTAATGCAAGTATGGGAAAGAACTAGGGGCAGTTCATCTGTATACCTAGCTACCTCCGGTCGGACCTGCAGTGTATCACACAACACCCAATATCCCTTGGACCCATCACAAGGGATATTCTCCAAGCCTCGCTCTAGCAGTGCATCACGCTCATTGTGTGTCAGTTTCCGAATCCCGCCACGAGGGAGCAGTTCAGTCATACACGCCCCGTAAGGACTATTAAAATCTAGGTAAATGATGTAGCTACTATCTTCCCCTAGATCTAAGCCTGTGTGCTGGTTCTCCACATTCGTGTACTGTCTCGTCACACTGGTGAACCCGCCTCAGAGATTCCGACGAAGTAAATCATATAACAATGGGTCTGACACAACATCAAGTTCAACTTCCGATTTAAGCAAGAATGCATCCCAAGCAAACGAGGGTAAAGAAATGTAGTGGGAAATGTCTAATTTGTAGAGAGCAAGCATGGTATCTCGCCAGACTGTGAACACATCAGCTAGCAAACCTGTGTCCACTTTGAGGTAAAGGAGTAGATACTCCCCTATGTTGCGACATTTAGCCGAATCAAAAATTTCTAAGGCTTGTTTATAATCTGTTTCTGACAACTCTTCGTCTTTTAGTGTATTGTAAAACTTATCGCGAGAAGGGAGTTGTGGTTCATCTAACACAGACATAGAGGATAAATAATCATAGCAGAATGATTGTTTACCCGTGAGCAGTTTTGGGATGGCCGCTTTATTTACCTCTTTTAACATAGCCAAAGTGAATGTGGTAGGCTTCCCACTATCAATATGATCCTTGGCTATTCTTCCAAGCGAGCCGTTGAGAAGGGCTAAACTATCCAAAAATCTTAAGTTGTTCACATCGACTTTCATAAATTTAAATCCATCCTTGGCTAATATATATATTTCACTTCCTGGTCTATCTCTCATCTCGTTTAGGATTACTCCTAAATCATAGGAAGCGTTGTGTGAAAAAGTGTATAGGAACTTGTATGAATTTACACACTGCAAATTACATCTATCACAGTAAGCTGCTTGATAATTGTGGAATCTTACTGTGTGGTCGTGATGACGGACTTTGATTACATCTTCTCCGTTAAAAGGTACATCACAGAGTTCACAGGTTGTTTTTGTCTCAAATAGTGCCTGCTGTTGCTGGGACATGTGAAGTTCATAGGATGCTAACCCCTTCTTGATTCATGCCCATGACGCTTCTAGCGTGGTTATAAAGTGATTGACCGCATCTTTACCCAAATAAGTAACTTTCTCAACAATATTCTTCTGTCTGTCAATGATGATGTACGCATACGCCACTGCATTGTGACGTGTTTCTATCATTCCCTTAGGGTTCGAGCGGTCTAGCATGCACTCAAAGTCATAAAAGCACATGTGACTAGGACCATATCCCCGTCCATAGTTACGGAAAGTAGTCTTCCTCTCTGGTGGGTAGAATTTGAGAGTCTGATGTACTTTGCATGTACTTTCATGACTCTGCATGCTATCTGCTGGGAGTGATATCAAACAACAGTGACAGAAGCTGTGATGACTTGGGATTAGATCTCCATGACCTCGTATATTACGTACATATTGGTTAAAATCCTTAATTAATACTAAATGTTGAGCTTCCAACATCAGCAACGGTATGACGTCTGTATATCCTCCTCTTCCCTTCCTAGCTAGTGTAATGTAGTGTCGTTGTCGTCTAGCATTTTCATCTCTTTCTAGTGAATAGATGAATATACTGACTTTATATACTGTTGTCAACAACAGGACACGTAGCGCCACTACTACTACTGTTGTCATCAACAGAACACGTAGCACCCTACTACTACGGTTGTCAACAACGGGACACTACCACCTCTACTACTACTGTTGTCAACACTGGACATGTAGCGCCATTACTACTACTGTTGTCAACAATAGGACACGTAGCACCCCTACTACTACTATTGTCAACATTGGACACGTTGCGTCACTACTACTACTGTTATCATCAACAGGACACGTAGCATCACTATAACTACTGTTGTCTGCAACATAACATGAAGCATCACTACTATTACTGTTGTCATCAACAGAACACGTTACGCCTCTTCTACTACTGTTTCAAAAAAAGGACACGTAGCACCACTACAAACGTTGTCAACAACAGTTCATGTAGCACCGCTACTACTACGGTTGTCAACAACAGGACACTTAGCGCCACTACTACTACTGTTGTAAACAACAGGACACGTAGCGCCACTACTACTACCACTGTTGTCTACAACAGGACACTTAGCGCCACTACTACTGCTGTTGTCAACAACAGGACACGAAACGCCCATACTACTACGGTTGTCAACAACAGGATACACAGCACCACTACTACTTCTACTACTACTACTACTGTTGTCATCAACAGGGCATGTAGCATCACTATTACTACTGTTGTCTACAACAAAACACGTAGCATCACTACTAGTACTGATGTCATCAACAGAACACGTAGCGTCACTACTACTACTGTTGTCCACAACAGGACACGTTGCACCGCTTCTACTACTGTTTCATCAACCGGACACATAGCGCCACTACTACTACAATTGTCTACGATAGAACACGTAGCGCCACTAGAACTACTGTTGTCTAAAACAGAACACATAACGCCACTACTACTACTGCTGTCAAAAACAGGACACGTAGCACGTCTTCTACTACTGTTTCCTCAACAAGACACGTAGCATCACTACACCTACTGTTGTCATCAACAGGACACGTAGCGTCACTACTACTACAATTGTCTACAACACAACATGTAGCATCATTATTACTACTGTTGTCATCAACAGGACACGTATCATTATTACTACTACTGTTGTCAACAACAGGACACATAGCGACACTACCACTGCTACTGTTGTCATCAACAGGACACCAAGCACCCCTACTAATTCTGTTGTCAACAACAGGAAACGTACCGCCATTACTACTAATATTGTCATCAACAGGGCAAGTAACATCAATACTACTACTGTAGTCATCAACAGGACACGTAGCATCCCTATTACTACTGTTGTCAACATTCGACCTGTAGCGCCAATACTACTACTGTTGCCAACAACAGGACAGGAATCACCACTACTACTACCGTTGTCAACAATGTCAACAATAGAACACATTGCACGACTATAACTACTGTTGTCAACAACAGGACACGTAGCGTCAGTACTACTAGTGTTGTCATCAACAGAACACGTAGCGTCACTACTACTACTGTTGTCAACAACAGGACACGTTGCACCGCTTCTGCTACTGTTTCATCAACAGGACACATAGCACAACTACTACTACACACGTTGTCAACAACAGAACACGTAGCGCCCCTACTACTACTACTGTTGTCAACAATAGGACATGAATCACCACTTTTACAACCTTTGTCAACATTAGGACACGTAGCATCACTACTATTACTGTTGTAATCAACGGGACACGTAGCGCCACTACTACTACCGTTGTCTTCAACAAAACACGTAGCGTCACTACTACTACTGTTGTTATCAACAGGACACGTAACATCACTACTACTACTACTACCATTGTCAACAACGGAACACGTAGCGTCACTAATACTTCTCTTGACATCAACAGGACACGTAGCACCACTACTACTACTGTTGTCAACAACAGTTCACGTAGCGCCACTACAACTACTGTTGTCCTCAACAGTACACGTAGCGTCACTACTACTACTGTTGTCAACAACAGGACACGTAGCACTCTACTACTACTATTGATGTCATCAACAGGACACGTAACATCACTACTTCTACTGTTGTCAACAACAGGACACGTAGCGTCATTGCTACTACTGTTGTCATCAACAGGACACGTAGCGTCACTACTTCTACTGTTGTCAACAATAGAACACGTAGCACCCCTACTACTATTTTTGTCAACAATAGGACACGAATCTCCACTACTACTACTACCATTGTCAACAACAGGACACGTAGCGCCACTACTACCCCTGTTGTAAACAACAGGACATGTACTGCCTCTACTACTTCTGTTGTCAACAACAGGACACGTAGTGCTACTACTACCCCTGTTGTAAACAGCAGGACATGTACTGCCTCTACTACTTCTGTTGTCAACAGTGTTGATCAAAAACTAGCTATAAGTTCATGTAATATCCCCATCTCACAAGATGGTTAGTCATACATAGCGTCAGGAGAGAACATACAGTGCGACGCTCATCTATAAGCTTGCACTAGCAAACTCTGGCCACAGCATAACAATATCTTCCAGAAACCCACACTAAGTAATTATCAAATCGTACCTTTAACGTTCTCATTATGTTCTACTGAGTTCTACTGAGCTCACAAGGGTTTCCAGAGACTTGTACTGAAGCCGGACCAGGATTTTTTACTCAATCCTACACACAACACACACTTTTTTTTTTTTTTTTTTTTTTTTTTTAATCTGTCGTAACTCTGGTGACAAACTTTATCGTTCTCTTTTTGAGAGACTTTTTAGAGGTAACTTCATCACTGTTCATGTGACATGTCCATGGGCTGTGTGGTGTGCTCGGAATGGGCTTCTTCTGTGGCCGGAAGAATATTTGTAGAGCGGTGTTAGGCACAAAACTGGACAGTTAGTTATCGGTCATGTCGTTAGGATTGCTGTTCCGCTCAAACAAGGCTTTTTCTGATGTGAAAGTAATATTTGTGTACCGGAGGATATCATCTCCGATTATAAACTCGTAATCATAGACATCCGCGATGTATATATCCGTAGTGAATTTAAGTCCTTCGAACTTAACTTCTGCATTCCTGATAATGCGGTTGGCCTCACATGGTTCTCCGTGCACATTAACGAAGTCTACACTTTGACATGCCTCGGTTACAAGGCCTAGTCTAATAACACCTTGGCTGCTGATGATCGTATTAGGGGCACCGGTGTCCACGAAGGCTTCCATTTCCTTACTGTTGATTGTGGACTTGACATGAATGGTATTGTAATTTACGACAGAGAACTCTTTGTCCTGCATCTTCTGCTTTTTCTGTGGCCGTATTATTAGTTGGGGATTTTTCATGTCATTAATTATTGAGCAGTTATATGCAACTAAAATATCCATGGAGAGTAAGGCATCCTTAGTGGGAAAATCATAGACATATACCTCGGTATCAAGAGAGAAATCGCTCTGGAAATAAGGTTTGGCTTTCAAGAGCCCCTTGAAGGGATCTGAAAATGTTAATGTCTCCTGCTCATTGTCATCCTAGTCTACAGTCGCCAACTAATGGAAACATTCAAAATCCTGGTCTATTACGGCCTCCAAGCCATATTGTTTCATCAGGGGAACGGTGATTAGGGTTATACATGCGCCTGTGTCAACATTGAAGTCAACAACTTGATTCCCCAGTTGGACAGGAACAAATATTTCATTAGCGTGCCGGTAAAGAGGGAGAGACACCTCTCTTGATACTCCTCTGTCACACGCCATTGTTCCTTGTAAAGTGTCCGTCTCTCGCTCCAGCAGCTTATATGGGATTCATATCCATGATACATTTTATTTAGTTAGGCTGCAAATGTTAGAACAGCTCGGCTGTGTTGTCAATTGTGACACTACAAATTTACTAGAATTTTATTTACATGAATTGACTTGAGGGTTACTAACACTTTAGCGGCCTCGACGAGGACAGAAAGCCAGCGGATTGTCAAAGGTCACGGCAAAGGAATGGCTTGAACCCTAATAACCCTTTTTAATGTCACAATGACAACACAACAAAGCTGTTCTAACATTTTCATTTAAAAACTGTTTAGTGGAGTATTGACAGTTCAGTCTCGTCACGTGTCTCAACACTGTCAGGCCTTCAACAGTAAGTAAATCACAAGGCCGCTAATTTACGTAAAAACATTTAATATAAAAATGTAATAATATGGACACACGATGTCTCTTAACTATTCCTCACTGAAATATACGGCCAAACTCAGGCTTCTTTAGTGCAATTCTTTGTGTGCCTAAGCAACTAATATTTAATTTAATTTAATACTTTCGCGCGCCCGGCGAAGGTAAAAAAAAAAGCGGTATGTGTGTGCAGCGTTTTTGTTGCTTAAGCGTAAAAACAAAAATGTGTATATTCTTTTTACTCTCCTGACCTTAGTTCTCGAGCTACATATTTCATTTTGGTACCAACGTGTTCGCAATAAAATTCTCTAGAAGAACATCAGTAAAAAAGGTCACGAAACGTATATGGATACCAGCACCAAATAAATAAGTACGAAGATGACTCGCCGTGAGCGCCAAACAGCAACAAAATGTTTTTACTCTTGGGATTGTTATCACCTCCACACTTGTTCTACTGCGTTAATTTTGGTATCAATGGACTCGCAATGAAATTCCCAACACGGTGATATGAATATAAACGTAGAATAATGGTCGCGGCCCACCCGCAAGAGTGTGAGAAGTGGTGGAACAGTTACCTGGTATTGGTGACGGGACGACACATGTGCAATACGGCGCTTTGAAAGTTTATACTTATTTCACTGTCCTGACATTATTATTCTATGTACATCATTCATTTCTGTGTCAATGTGTTCGCAATAGAATGTTCTATGAGCCCGTAGGTAAAAAAGAGCAACAAAGCGTAAGATAGAATAGCACCATATATAAAACAACGCTGGAACATATCAGTGAGCGTCAAACACACCCGAAATGTTTTTACTTTGGTTATGTTTGTCAAGTTTATACTTGTTGCACACAGTTATTTTTGGTTGTACATTGATCGGAATAAAATTTCCTAAACAGACATATGCATATAATACATGATATGGGGGAAGCATTACCAGTATAAACGGCTAAAGTCACCCACCTGCAACCCGTTTGGGACACTCATGCAGACACATGCTACACCCAAAAAAACAATCTATGAAGGTTCGAGTCTACTTACGGCAGTTTATGTGATACAGTGTTCATTCTGGTATCAAAATACTCGTTTCAGTTTGTAGTTCATGCGATTTTCAGAATGAACTGAATCGCTGGAGGTTCAACATTTGAGTCAGAGTCAGAGTCATCTGACAAAACCGTCAGGTTACTAATTCTCTTTAATTAGCTATGAGTGCTTAATCCCTCTGTCCGCAAACAGATCTGATCAGTCCAACGAATTACAGTAGCTTAAGTACAGCGCAATTGACTCCGATCATAACAGACCGGTCAACCCCTTACGTTAATCAATCAATTAACGACAGCTCGTTAAATCGTTAACACTACGTTAGTCTTCACTTAACAATTCCTCCACTGCGTGAACTTCACTGTGACTGTTGCCTTTACACGTCTCTACGTTAATCACAACAATGTTCAACGAAACAAGTGACCTCGTTAAGTAAATCGCGACCCCCGGTGACGTTAAATGACTTTAATTCTCACAGAATCCTTCACAGTACACAACGCATTCCATCAAGGACAAACTTGCCTACGGTTTACACACGGTACATCACAGTACATCCTTGCCACTCATGGCAAAACTTGTAAATGACTTTCCCAGTAAATTATCTACCAATAATTCACACTTTACCACAACACAACAGTAAAATAAGCGCTGGCCAATATAATAATGGGAATTATTTATAACCAAAGGAAACCTTCCTGTTACCACTTTCACTGCTGGAAAAGAGAATCAAATTACAGCGAATTACGTACACGGCCCATAGAGAAAATAGAAGCAAATAACTCACTTTACTCCACCACTGAATGTGTCTCCAGGTGTCCTCACACACGTCAAACTCACAGTTGGGCCCAACCTCAACTTGGTGACGGCAAAAAGGGTAAACTCACACGTCTCCAATTCCCAGTCACCTCACTAGGTGGTCGACTTGGGACAGAGGACAGACGGAACATTGGGTGCGAACCCAGCTTCAGAGTTTTATTACCCAAAACGGAAACAGTGTACTTACATCAATCTCGCGGGCCCGCCACACACACTCACACACATTCGTCACCCTCATTCCCACTGCTGCTGCTGGATGATGACGTAGGTCTCCTCACTTCCTACACGTGGTCAGTTGCAGCACAGGGTCCTAGACCACGGGGTTAGCTCCACACACAGCGACCAGGTGGTGCGAACACGCCGGCTTAGGCAGACCAGAGTGCGCACACAACAGATTACACAGCGGGGATACGGTACCAGGGAGCCGGTCGGCCGAGCGGACAGCACGCTGGACTTGTGATCCTGTGGTCCTGGGTTCGATCCCAGGTGCCGGCAAGAAACAATGGGCACAGTTTCTTTCACCCTATGCCCCTGTTACCAGCAGTAAAATAGGTACCTGGGTGTTAGTCAGCTGTCACGGGCTGCTTCCTGGGGGTGGAGGCCTGGTCGAGGACCGGGCCGCGGGGACACTAAAAAAAAGCCCCGAAATCATCTCAAGATAACCTCAAGATAACCACGCCCATCCACTTGACACGGTACCCCAGGATACGTCGGTACACGGTGTTACACGGAACACGAGACGGAGTCCTTAGCTGTTCCTTTCTAATTCCTCGGCATTAGGAATTTTAAAGTTTTTCTCATAACACTGAAACCTTCTCTAGCACGTCTCACTGCAATACCTTCAAGCACAGATACGATAGACGGCGGATGTCACTAACCTAGGCCGATAATTAACAGCCTCACTCAGTCCAGTTGCTCTGAGATGGCGTCTCACAATCACATGGCTCAGATGACAAAAGTTCACACTGGTTCGGTACATGCACCACCGGTTTCTTACGGACGGCACACGAAAAGATAGCAAGATGATAGGCGTGACTTAGGAACGTTGCAGGTGGTATTTCCCGATGCCTGGCCTAGCACGGAAAAATATGTTCTCCCATAGCAACGTTCTAGGTAAGAATCTTTTTTCCCACCAAGATGGCCCCGGGGATACCATGCGGCACCCCTCAGCGTCTTGACCAATCACGGTTCAGCATTCCTGAGGCCCAGGAGCCTTGGCCATTGGCGCACCTGCTTCACGACGCTACCTTCCTCTCTCAGGAGGTGGACACGTGATGGGGGGGGGAGGGTGGTCTACAGCCTTAAACCCTCCATACCTCCCTCTCTACACTTGACTTGTACAAAAAATTTCCCTGAAATCAATTCCCTCCAGTAATTTCCTTCACAGACCTGATACAGCGATCAGAATGACATCAATGGCTAGCAAATGTCACGGGCTGTCCAACGACACCCAACACGACTGTGGAAAAGTTATATTCAGAAAGTTGAATCACGGTGCACATCACTGGTGCACTACGCAATTTCGTACTTGATTCAGTGCATGAGAGAGCAGGAAAAATATGTCTCCTGACAAATAGGACATGAAGCGCCACTACTACTACTGTTGTCAACAGCAGGACACGTTGCTGACCAGACCACACACTAGGGATGAAGGGATGACGACGTTTCGGTCCGTCCTTGACCATTCTCAAGTCGAGAATGGTCCAGGACGAACCGAAACGTCGTCGTCCCTTCACCTTCTAGTGTGTGGTCTGGTCAACTTACTTTAGCCACGTTATTGTGACTCATCGCCTGCACAGGACACGTAGCGCAACAACTACTATCGTTGTCGTAGAACACGTAGCGTCAGAACTACTACTGTTGTCATCAACAGAACACGTAGCGTCACTACTATTACCATTGTCTACAACACAACACGTAGCGTGACTACTACTACTACTGTTGTCATCGACAGGACACGTAGCGTCACTGCTACTACTGTTGTCATCAACAGGACACGTAGCATCATTACTACTATTGTTGTCAACAACAGGACACGTAGCACCACTACTACTACTGTTGTCAAAAAGAGGACTCATTGCACTCCTTCTACTACTGTTGTCAACAACAGGACATGTGGCACTCCTACTACTACTGTTCTCAACAATAGGACACGAATCACCAATACTACTACCGTTTGCAACAACCGGACACGTTGCACCACTACTACTACTGTTGTCAACAACAGGACACGTAGCCCCACTACTACAACACTTGTCATAAACAGGACACGTAGCATCACTACTATTACTGTTGTCATCAACAGGCACGTAGCATCACTACTACTACCATTGTCTACAACAGAACACGTAGCGTCACTACTACTACTGTTGTCAACAACAGGACATGTAACGCCACTACTACTACTGTTGTCAACAACAGGACATGTAACGCCACTACTACTACTGTTGTCAACAACAGGACACGTAGCACCCCTACTACTACTGTTGTCAACAACAGGACATGTAACGCCACTACTACTACCGTTGTCAACAACAGAACACCTTGCACGACTACTACAATTGTTGTCAGCAATAGGACACGTAGCATCACAACACCTACTGTTGTCATCAACAGGACACGTAACGTCACTACTACTACTGTTGTCAACAACAGGAAACGTACCGCCATTACTACTAATATTGTCATCAACAGGACAAGTACCATCAATACTACTACTGTTGTCATCACAGGACACATAGCGTCACTACTATTACTACTGTTGTCATCAACAGGACACGTAGCACCTCTTCTACTACTGTTTCAATAACAGGACACAACGGGACACGTAGAGGCCTTACTACTACGGTTATCAACAACAGGACACGTAGCTGCACTGTTACTACTGTTGTCAACAACAGGACACGTAGTACCCCTATTACTACTGTTGTCAACATTCGACCTGTAGCGCCAATACTACTACTGTTGCCAACACCAGGACACGTAGCACCACTACTACTACTGTTGTCAACATTGGACACGAATCACCACTACTACTACCGTTGTCAACAATGTCAACAACAGAACACATTGCACGATTACAACTACTGTTGTCAACAACAGGACACGTAGCGCCACTACAGCTACAATTGTCTACTGCAGAACACGAAGCGTCAGTACTACTAGTGTTGTCATCAAGAGAACACGTAGCGTCACTTCTATTACCATTGTCTATAACACAACACGAACGTGACTACTACTACTGTTGTCATCAACAGGACACGTAGCGTCACTGCTACTGCTGTTGTCAACAACGGGACACGTAGCACCCCTACTACTATTGTTTTCAACATTGGACACGAATCACCACCACTACTACCGTTGTCAACAACAGAACATGTTGCACGACTACTACTATTGTTGTCAGCAATAGGACACGTAGCACCTCTTCTACTACTGTTTCATCAACAAGACACGTAGCACCACTAATACTACTGTTGTTAACAACAGGACACGTAACACCCCTTCTACCACTGTTATCAACAACAGGACACGTAGCACCACTACTACTACTGTTGTCAACAACAGGGCACGTAACACCCCTTCTACCACTGTGGTCAACAACAGGACACATAACGTCACTAACGTCACTACTGTTGTCAACAACAGGACACGTAGCGCCACTACAACTACTGTTGCCAACAATAGGACATGAAGCACCTCTTCTACTACTGTTTCATCAACAGGACACGTAACATCACTACTATTTCAGTTGTCACCAACAGGACACGTGGCGCCACTATTACTACCGTTGTCTACAACAGAACACGTAGCGTCACTACTACTACTGTTGTCATCAACAGGACTCGTAGCATCATTACTACTACTGTTGTAAACAACAGGACACGTAGCGCCACTACTACTACTACTGTTGTCTACAACAGGACACTTAGCGCCACTACTACTGCTGTTGTCATCAACAGGACACATAACGCCACTACTACTACTACTGTTGTCAACAACAGGATACATAGCACCACTACTATTATGGTACTACTACTACTGCTGTCATCAACAGGACACGTAACATCACTATTACTACTGTTGTCTACAACAAAACACGTAGCATCACTACTAGTACTGATGTTATCAACTGAACACGTAGCGTCACTACTACTACTGTTGTCAACAACGGGACACGTAGCACCCCTACAACTACTGTTGTCAACAACAGAACATGTTGCACGAATGCTACTACTGTTGTCTACAACAGGACACGTAGCACCACTACTACTAGAGTTGTCAACAACGGGACACGAATCACCACTACTACTACCGTTGTCAACAATGTCATCAACAGAACACATTGCACGACTACAACTACTGTTGTCAACAACAGAACACGTAGCGCCACTACTTCTACCGTTGTCTACAGCAGAACACGTAGCGTCAGTACTACTACTGTTGTCATGAACAGGACACGTAGCGTCACTGCTACTGCTGTTGTCAACAACGGGACACGTAGCACCCCTACTACTATTGTTTTCAACATTGGACACGAATCACCACCACTACTACCGTTGTCAACAACAGAACATGTTGCACGACTACTACTATTGTTGTCAGCAATAGGACACGTAGCACCTCTTCTACTACTGGTTCATCAACAAGACACGTAGCATCACTACACCTACTGCTGTCATCAACAGGTCACGTAGCGTCACTACTGCTACCATTGTCTACAACTCAACACGTAGCGTGATTACTACTACTGTTGTTATCAACAGGACACGTAGCGTCACTCCTACTACTGTTGTCTACAACAGAACACGTAGCATCATTATTACTACTGTTGTCATCAACAGGACACGTAACACCCCTACTACCACTGTTGTCAACAACAGGACACATAACGTCACTAACGTCACTACTGTTGTCAACAACAGGACATGTAGCGCCACTACAACTACTGTTGTCAGCAATAGGACAAGTAGCAACCCTACTACTACTGTTGTCAACAACAGGACACGAAGCACCTCTTCTACTACTGTTTCATCAACAGGACACGTAGCATCACTACTACTACTGTTGTCATCTACAGGACACGTAGCATCTTTACTACTACTGTTGTAAACAACAGGACACTTAGCGCCACTACTACTACTACTGTTGTCTACAACAGGACACTTAGCGCCACTTCTACTGCTGTTGTCAACAACAGGACACTTAGCGCCACTACTACTACTGATGTCATCAACAGGACACGTAGCATCTTTACTACTACTGTTGTAAACAACAGGACACGTAGCGCCACTACTACTACTACTACTGTTGTCTACAACAGGACACGTAGCGCCACTACTACTACTACTACTGTTGTCTACAACAGGACACTTAGCGCCACTACTACTACTGTTTTCATCAACAGGACACGAAACGCCCCTACTACTACAGTTGTCAACAACAAAACACGTAGCATCACTACTAGTACTGATGTCATCAACAGAACACGTAGCGTCACTACTACTACTGTTGTCAACAGCAGGAAACGTTGCACCTCTTCTACTACTGTTTCATCAACAGGACACATAGCACAACAACTACTACTACAAACGTTGTCAACAAGACACGTAGCGCCCCATTTATTTCGGTTGTCAACAACAGGACACGTAGCGCCCCTACTACTACTGTCATAAACAACAGGACACGTAGCACCCCTACTACTAAAACTTTCTACAACACAACACGTAGCGTGATTACTACTACTGTTGTTATCAACAGGACACGTAGCGCCACTACTACGAGCGTTGTCTACAACAGAACATGTAGCGTCACTACTACTACTGTTGTAATCAACAGGACACGTAACATCACTACTACTACTACTACTACTACCATTGTCAACAACGGAACACGTAGCGTCACTAATACTTCTCTTGACACCAACAGGACACGTAGCACCACTACTACTACTGTTGTCAACAACAGGACACGTAACACCACTACTACTACTGTCATCAACAACAGGACACCACTACTACTACTGTTGTCAACAACAGGACACCACTACTACTATTGTTGGCAACAACAGGACACGTAGCGCCACTACTACTACTGTTTTCAACAACAGGACACGTAGCTCTATTACTACTGCTGTTGTCAACAACAGGACAACACTACTACTACTGTTGTCAACAGCAGGACTCACTACGGGCTCACCATAGCCCGTGCTACTTGGAACTTTGTTCCAGGTAGCGAATCTTAAACAACAACAACAGGACACGTAGCGCCTGTACTACAACTGTTGTCAACAACAGGACACGGATGACCTCAACTACTACAGTTGTCAACAACAGGACACGTAGGGCCTCTACTACTACTACTGTTGTAATGAACAGGTCACATAAGTAAGTAAGTAATTATCAAAAGAAGGCACCAAACCGGGAAGGCTATGTAGCACCAAACAGGACACATAGCGTCACTACTATTACTGTTGTCACGAACAGGACACATAGCGTCACTACTATTACTGTTGTCATGAACAGGACACATAGCGTCACTACTATTACTGTTGTCATGAACAGGACACATAGCGTCACTACTATTACTGTCGTCAACAAGAGGACACGTAGCGTCATTGTTACTACTGTTGTCAACAACAGGACACGTAGCGTCATTGCTACTACTGTTGTCATCAACAGGACACGTAGCAGTCACTACTTCTACTGTTGTCAACAATAGAACACGTAGCACCCCTACTACTATTTTTGTCAACAATAGGACACGAATCTCCACTACTACTACTACCGTTGTCAACAACAGGACACGTAGCGCTACTACTACCCCTGTTGTAAACAGCAGGACATGTACTGCCTCTACTACTTCTGTTGTCAACAACAGGACACGTAGTGCTACTACTACCCCTGTTGTAAACAGCAGGACATGTACTGCCTTTACTACTTCTGTTGTCAACAGTGTTGATCAAAAACTAGCTATAAGTTCATGTAATATCCCCATCTCACAAGATGGTTAGTCATACATAGCGTCAGCATAGAACATACAGTGCGACGCTCATCTATAAGCTTGCACTAGCAAACTCTGGCCACAGCATAACAATATCTTCCAGAAACCCACACTAAGTAATTATCAAATCGTACCTTTAACGTTCTCATTATGTTCTACTGAGTTCTACTGAGCTCACAAGGGTTTCCAGAGTCTTGTACTGAAGCCGGACCAGGATTTTTTACTCAATCCTACACACAACACACTTTTTTTTTTTTTTTTTTTTTTTTTTAATCTGTCGTAACTCTGGTGACAAACTTTATCGTTCTCTTTTTGAGAGACTTTTTAGAGGTAACTTCATCACTGTTCATGTGACATGTCCATGGGCTGTGTGGTGTGCTCGGAATGGGCTTCTTCTGTGGCCGGAGGAATATTTGTAGAGCCGGTGTTAGGCACAAAACTGGACAGTTAGTTATCGGTCATGTCGTTAGGATTGCTGTTCCGCTCAAACAAGGCTTTTTCTGATGTGAAAGTAATATTTGTGTACCGGAGGATATCATCTCCGATTATAAACTCGTAATCATAGACATCCGCGATGTATATATCCGTAGTGAATTTAAGTATTTCGAACTTAACTTCTGCATTCCTGATAATGCGGTTGGCCTCACATGGTTCTCCGTGCACATTAACGAAGTCTACACTTTGACATGCCTCGGTTACAAGGCCTAGTCTAATAACACCTTGGCTACTGATGATCGTATTAGGGGCACCGGTGTCCACGAAGGCTTTCATTTCCTAACTGTTGATTGTGGACTTGACATGAATGGTATTGTAATTTACGACAGAGAACTCTTTGTCCTGCATCTTCTGCTTTTTCTGTGGCCGTATTATTAGTTGGGGATTTTTCATGTCATTAATTATTGAGCAGTTATATGCAACTAAAATATCCATGGAGAGTAAGGCATCCTTAGTGGGAAAATCATAGACATATACCTCGGTATCAAGAGAGAAATCGCTCTGGAAATAAGGTTTGGCTTTCAAGAGCCCCTTGAAGGGATCTGAAAATGTTAATGTCTCCTGCTCATTGTCATCCTAGTCTACAGTCGCCAACTAATGGAAACATTCAAAATCCTGGTCTATTACGGCCTCCAAGCCATATTGTTTCATCAGGGGAACGGTGATTAGGGTTATACATGCGCCTGTGTCAACATTGAAGTCAACAACTTGATTCCCCAGTTGGACAGGAACAAATATTTCATTAGCGTGCCGGTAAAGAGGGAGAGACACCTCTCTTGATACTCCTCTGTCACACGCCATTGTTCCTTGTAAAGTGTCCGTCTCTCGCTCCAGCAGCTTATATGGCATTCATATCCATGATACATTTTATTTAGTTAGGCTGCAAATGTTAGAACAGCTTGGCTGTGTTGTCAATTGTGACACTACAAATTTACTAGAATTTTATTTACATGAATTGACTTGAGGGTTACTAACACTTTAGCGGCCTCGACGAGGACAGAAAGCCAGCGGATTGTCAAAGGTCACGGCAAAGGAATGGCTTGAACCCTAATAACCCTTTTTAATGTCACAATGACAACACAACAAAGCTGTTCTAACATTTTCATTTAAAAACTGTTTAGTGGAGTATTGACAGTTCAGTCTCGTCACGTGTCTCAACACTGTCAGGCCTTCAACAGTAAGTAAATCACAAGGCCGCTAATTTACGTAAAAACATTTAATATAAAAATGTAATAATATGGACACACGATGTCTCTTAACTATTCCTCACTGAAATATACGGCCAAACTCAGGCTTCTTTAGTGCAATTCTTTGTGTGCCTAAGCAACTAATATTTAATTTAAGTATAGCCAAACTATCTATTAACTAAACGCCTTTATCATTTATATACATTTGTACATATAATTACCGGGGTATGATAACTGCATGAATGAACACGTTAAATGGGTGTATGAACAACATGGACACTAATGGGGGTGGCAATAGTGTGGCCTCGCCTCATGTTACCCGGCTCATCTCTTCCCTTGCAACACCTCCAACCTCCTCCCATCTGTTGACTGTCTGTCCTTACTGTTCCGTTCTGGTTGGTCACCATTCCTTCCCCGTCCCATCCGTCCTGGTTGGTCACCATTCCTTCCGCGTCACATCCGTCCTGGTTGGTCACCATTCCTTCCCCGTCCCATCCGTCCTGGTTGACCACCATTCCTTCCCCGTCCCATCCGTCCCGGTTGGTCACCATTCCTTCCCCGTCCCATCCGTCCCGGTTGGTCACCATTCCTTCCCCGTCCCGGTTGGTCACCATTCCTTCCCCGTCCCATCCGTCCTGGTTGGTCACCATTCCTTCCCCGTCCCATCCGTCCTGGTTGGTCACCATTCCTTCCGCGTCACATCCGTCCTGGTTGGTCACCATTCCTTCCGCGTCACATCCGTCCTGGTTGACCACCATTCCTTCCCCGTCCCATCCGTCCTGGTTGACCACCATTCCTTCCCCGTCCCATCCGTCCTGGTTGACCACCATTCCTTCCCCGTCACATCCGTCCTGGTTGACCACCATTCCTTCCCCGTCCCATCCGTCCCGGTTGGTCACCATTCCTTCCCCGTCCCATCCGTCCCGGTTGGTCACCATTCCTTCCCCGTCCCATCCGTCCTGGTTGGTCACCATTCCTTCCCCGTCCCATCCGTCCTGGTTGGTCACCATTCCTTCCCTGTCCCATCCGTCCTGGTTGGTCACCATTCCTTCCCCGTCACATCCATCCTTGTTGACCACCATTCCATCCCCGTCCCATCCATCCTGGTTGGCCACCACCTTCCCCGTCCCATCCAGTAGTGAATAAGGAGACAGATTGAGGTAAAAAAATTTCAGAAATGGTTGGGCACTTCCATGCCGACTTGACCCTGTCGGGCCAGATCGTCCATCCCTCTTGTTTTAGGTGGTTAGGTTAGGGCACAGTCAGCGCGCTTGTGGCTGGCTGGCGGTGGTGGGGTGGTGGTCCCCCCTGGGGTCCCGGGGGGACCACCACCCATGGTGTACCTGAGGAACTGGTGCCCTATCCTAACCTGTTTTTTTGCACGATTCGTCTCGAGCTTTTAAGATGAGTCTAGGGCCTCAAGAAGGGGGTCTCTACTTATGAGAGCTACCGAGGATGAATGTTCAATAGTTGGAAACCAAAAAATACACTGGTGAAAGGCGTATAAACGTTTTTGGAGTATTTTAATGGCATGAGCAAAAATGCACGATTTGTCCCGGGGGTGTTACGAGAGTACTACAGTATCAATTTGGGGGCCCTTACTTTTGAATGGATCAGAGGGTGAATGTTCAATAGATTCAAACCAAGAAACACAGTTGAAAGCGAATATAGAAGTTTTTGGAGTACTTTAATGAGGCTATGACTGAATAGTATAGGGAGCCCTTGGGCACAGCTCCCTTTTCTGTAATGGTCAGAGGTGGATAACCCCAGTGGGGGTCAAGCATACAAGGGGAGAGTCAAGATTCCTTACAAAGACCATTTTGGATATATAGGTGTAGTAAGCCTTATCTTGAATTTGCATGATACTGTGGGGTACATTGACATGAAGGGCGAGTCATAGAACAGGATCTGCATGTGAGATGGGTCATATTGGGGTTTTAAAGAAGTTAAGATAACTTTAAAGAGTCCTGTGTGCTTGATAGTGGGGAAATGTTCAGTCAATAATTCTCGTGTTTTGAATCTGAATGAGGGGTCCTAGTTTGCGTTCTAGTCGTAAAATGAGTTCCTTAGTATATTTGCTATGGAAAATGAGCTTTCAGTACTCTATATAATTTGAAATGAGGTCAAGAAAGACATGTTTGTGTGCGAGAAGAGTCAGGTTGGAAACTGTTTATTCCAGTCATCCCCCCTTGGCTTTGCTCCGTTTTCTGTAGCTAAAGTAAAGATTCCATTTTCTGTGGTATTCAGTTGAATACTGGTGAAAAGGGCATACTTGCATTTGTATGGTTCTAACCTGTTTATAGATATATTTTTCGGGCCTCAAATTAGATTTTAATATGGAAAATAGCATCAAATGTATGTCTATCATTTGTAATAAACGTTACAAGCATTAACAATACCTGTGATATTTCATAGCATACGAAAAGAAGTTTAAATAGTGGGGCCTCAGCCATATTGTGTTGGGTTTGACACTCAAAACATTAATTTGACACTTGTAAATATACTATAAAGGAAAGTAGTTGAGTGGTTTAAGCAATTTAATATGTACTGGGAATCTGTTCGTATTCTGTATTAAATTTCATTTTTTAACATCATAATAGTTTTCAGCTATTGTGATGGGGGCCCAATAACTTCATATAGCGCAACGACTGGCGCTATCTGTACTTAGTCCCCCCTAAATTTAAAACTGTTGCACAATCTTACTTAAACACATTGCTAAACTCTTATACACAAACAAAAGCTCAATTTTTAACTTACACAAATAAACCCAGGGCTTTCACATTCGCGCAAAATACTTAGTCCCCTCTAAACTTAAAACAGTTGCACAATCCTACTTAAACACATTGCTAAACTCTTATACACAAACAAAAACTCAATTTTTAACTTACACAAATAAACCCAGGGCTTTCACATTCGCACAAAATACTTAATCCCCCCTAAACTTAAAACAGTTGCACAATCTTACTTAAACACATTGCTAAACTCTTATACACACAAACAAAAACTCAATTTTTAACTTACACAAATAAACCCAGGGCTTTCACATTCGCGCAAAATACTTAGTCCCCCCTAAACTTAAAACAGTTGCACAATCTTACTTAAACACATTGCTAAACTCTTATACACAAACAAAAACTCAATTTTTAACTTACACAAATAAACCCAGGGCTTTCACATTCGCACAAAATACTTAGTCCCCTAAACTTAAAACAGTTGCACAATCTTACTTAAACACATTGCTAAACTCTTATACACAAACAAAAACTCAATTTTTAACTTACACAAATATACCCAGGGCTTTCACATTCGCGCGAAATACTTAGTCCCCCCTAAACTTAAAACAGTTGCACAATCTTACTTAAACACATTGCTAAACTCTTATACACAAACAAAAACTCAATTTTTAACTTACACAAATAAACCCAGGGCTTTCACATTCGCGCAAAATACTTAGTCCCCCCTAAACTTAAAACAGTTGCACAATCTTACTTAAACACATTGCTAAACTCTTATACACAAACAAAAACTAAATTTTTAACTTACACAAATAAACCCAGGGCTTTCACATTCGCGCAAAATGCTTAGTCCCCCCTAAACTTGAACACTCACAATCTTACAGTGCTTTAATTTCCAAAGCCTTCCAAACCTGCACTGGGTCCTGCCCAGCTGACTTCGGCTGGATGGATTACAATTGAGCCAAAAACAGTTGGTCAGGGCGAGATACGGCCTCATTTTTAGAGAGATTTACTATAGCAAAAGCTTGAACGTCGAGAACTGAATGCGGGCCTGCACGAGAGTTGTTCTTGGCACTCAAATGTTTAGAGATTAAAATACATAGAATCTGCAAGAGCCCACCCTAAGTCGCTCACGCGGCCAATAGACATGTTTTTCGCCCAAATGTATTTATTTAAAATAATACGTCAGATAGAAAGAGTTTCGCATTGCTATTATATTTACCTTATAAAGCCTCTTTATAAAAATGATATGCCACTGCGTATTATGATTGTTTGATAATAAATATTGCATAAATACTTACACGATTTCATAAACAAAAAAAAAACTTTTAATGAGCCATGGTTGGAAGGCTTCATCGTTACTGTAAATACAAACTTTTGAAACTAACTAAAAATATATGTCTCATAGAGGAAGATTTATTCTTCAGGATATATATTATTTATTAATTAAGAGTTTCATTCTGTATAAAAAAAAAGTTGCCAATATGTTTAAAACTCTGGCCACTAATTTTTTATAAAGGTTTTCCAAGGGAGTAAATCTTGCTTCCTCTCTTTCTCCCAAATGTTTCCTCATTTGCACAGGAGCAGAGCAACCTTCGTGCGGGCCCTGGTTCAGTTCTCCAACGTCCGAAATATTGGACATTACAAATTTCACTAAATGATTCATTATCTTAGCAGCCTCTCTAATTATAAAGTTGTTAATCTTTTTTATAACCTTTGAGTGCTAGTTCTCAAAAGGTTCTTTACCTCAGAAAGAGAGAGAGATTCTATTTTTGTCCATATTCGAGCGGAATGTTGAGCAACCTTCGTGCAGGACCCGGTTCAGTTCCCCAACGTCCGAGCTATTGCACATAGCAAATTTCTCTAAATGAGGCAGTCTCTCACCCCAACCCCCCGGATCAATGATTTTAGGGCAGTAAATAAGCAATTGCAATCTAATCCCCCCCCCCAAAAAAAAATACTGTTCATGAAAATGTGAGCTTATTTATACTAATTTATGAATATAAAAAAACAACTCGACATTTGTACAATTTTTATTTACATAAATAAATTAGTCTCTATGCCTTTTTTGTCTTCTTAGGAAATAATCGGTTGAAGGACATGCGAAATGGTGCATCTGCAAATGGGGCAGTTTCTCATAGATGCAAGACAATTACTGCATGTTACCATATGTCTGCAGGGCAGCAGTACGACACTCAACGCATTGTTAAAGCACACCTTACACAAAATATCAGCAGCCCAAGACGTTGGCGTAGATGTGTTCATCACTGTTTCAACATTGGATGTCGCATCAAAGTCTGTGGCCTCTTCGCCAGTTTCAACATCCATTTCATTAGCGACTATAGTCGTCTCTTCCGCTTCTGTTTCAACAGGAGAAGGTAAAGCCCGCAAACCAAGATTAGTGCTCATGAACCCGCTCATTGATCCAACAACGTCGACATCCATTTCATTAGCTGTGGCGACTGTTTCCATGTCAGAGGGCGCGGATTGCCATTCCAGATTCGCAGGCTCTACCCTACCTTCCACATCCTCATGATGAATTTCCCTTAAACCCATTTCGGCTTTAGTGCTCTCTTGCATATACCACAACATTAATTCTATACATCTGGCCTCTGTAACAAACGGTAATAAATCTTTGGTGCTTTTGAGATATAGCCTTAAGGCAGGTCTCACACAGACATCAGGAAATCCAAAATGTTCAATTAATGCTGGGAAAAAACCCAAACCTTCCATCAGACCAGTTAAAAGATGTTCATCTATGGGTTTTATAGTTCGACGCTGCGAAGATTCTCTAGCATTCTTAATGAACTGTGCATCCTTTTTAATGTTGACAAAGGTGCACTCAGGATACCATTGCGCGTGCAGTGTCCAAGGGTCGTCAGCGGGTTCCCAATTACGAAAACCATTCCCACAGAAAAAGCAGCGCATGTGGTCACTTAGGCCTGTAAATTTAAGAAAAAAAATATTCCCATTCATTATTATTATTATAGCTCACATCCGGCAATGTTGTAATACAAAACACACACACGAACACACACACACACACACACACACACACACACACACACTTCCCGGGACCAAAGAGCCAGAGCTCCACCCCCGCAAGCACAATTGGGGGAGTAAACACACTTTTTTTTCAGATATATACAAGAGTTGTTACATTCTTGTACGGCCTAGCATTTCGGGCAGGTCCCTAGAATACAATCCCCACCTCGAAGAATCGTTTTTTACAACCAAGTACCCATTTTACTGTTGAGTTAAACAGAGGCTACAGTTAAGGATTTGCGCCCAGTAAATCCTCCCCGGCCAGGAGGATACACACGCACACACTTAAAATAACAAAAACTCCAACAATATTTGTTTACCACAGAAGAAAAATCCTGATTCTGCCAATTCGTGAGATGTTTGCTTGACACAACCAGTCCAGCTGAGGTCGAATGTTTCCAAACGCTGTTTGTATGTTGCCAAGCCTGGATATCTAGGTTTAGCGTATGGAATTACCCCCAGAACCTGCAAATCATCTCCAGTCATTTTAGTTTCTTCCTCGCGGGGTGGGGTCTCTAAAAAAACAAAGATGCTCCATCACATATATGCATAAGACACAGGTTCTAAGTCAATTCTTTCAAAAACAAAAAAAATAAAGAAAAATTATTTGAAAAGACTTCCTGCGTTTATACTTATTTTTGTCCTCCCTCCACATCGCCAATACTAATTATTCACAGATAAACTAGTAAATTATATTTATACAATATACTCACGATCAGATGTTGCTATATTCTTTGGTTCGAATAGGGGTGAAAAGAAATCCAGCCCATATTCGAATGCCAGTTTGGTGATTTCCAAAGGAACGTTATTGTCCTTTTCGCCTCTTATGAAGGAACAATTTGGCGACACTTTCGCATGCCTACTACGGGGCGTATCGCCCTCAATCCAAGCATGCACAACTTTACAACAAAAGGCGCAGGAACAATGATCCGCAACTCTCAGATAATAAAATCCCTCATTCACCAGGTCTTGGGGGTTTAGCCACTCGACAGGCCAATTTATAAAGGTGTCTAAACGCATTTGGGCACATTTAAGACTGTCCCTGGAGTAAAACGTTTTAGTACCGGAAGGTTCCATTGTGTACTGGTGCGACACTGGCGAATGGAGGCAAGATCCTAGGCTATATATTGCCCGTCCTTTCCCTCCCCGAAATAAGTGTCAAAGATCGCTACATATGTGCTAGTTTTTTTTTTTTGGGGGGGTTTGGCAATTCTAGCCACCGCTACTCTTTTTTTTATGGCATAATTATGAGGAAACAGGGAAAGGAAAAAATGACTCGCAAATGTGCTAAATCATGTTACATAATGCAGTGAATTAAAAAAAAAAAAGATGGCAGTTGGTAGTCTAGGAAAGGTGACCAAGTACTTATTTTTTGTGATAATTATCGAGAAATGTCATTAACTACATAAGGTATCCCTAATGTCAATAAGTTATCACAAACCTTCCAATAATGATGTGGCCTCCATGACTTTATATATATATATATATATATATATATATATATATATATATATATATATATATATGTCGTACCTAGTAGCCAGAACACACTTCTCTGCCTACAATGCAAGGCCATATTTGCCTAATAAGCCAAGTTTTCATGAATTAATTGTTTTTCGACTACCTAACCTACCTAACCTAACCTAACCTAACTTTTTCGGCTACTTAACCTAACCTAACCTATAGAGATAGGTTAGGTTAGGTTAGGTAGGGTTGGTTAGGTTCGGTCATATATCTACGTTAATTTTAACTCCAATAAAAAAAATTGACCTCATACATAATGAAATGGGTAGCTTTATCATTTCATAAGAAAAAAATTAGAGAAAATATATTAATTCAGGAAAACTTGGCTTATTAGGCAAATCGGGCCATGCATAGTAGGCAGAGAAGTGCGTTCTGGCTACTAGGTACGACATATATATATATATATATATATATATATATATATATATATATATATATATATATATATATATATATATATATATATATATATATATATATATATATATATATATATATATATATATATATGTCGTACCTAGTAGCCAGAACTCACTTCTATGCCTACTATGCAAGGCCCAATTTGCCTAATAAGCCAACTTTTCATGAATTATTTGTTTTTCGACTACCTAACCTACCTAACCTAACCTAACCTAACTTTTTCGGCTACCTAACCTAACCTAACCTATAAAGATAGGTTAGGTTAGGTTAGGTAGGGTTGGTTAAGTTTGGCCATATATCTACGTTAATTTTAACTCCAATAAAAAAAATTGACCTCATACATAATGAAATGGGTAGCTTTATCATTTCATAAGAATAAAATTAGAAAAAATATATTAATTCAGGAAAACTTGGCTTATTAGGCAAATCGGGCCTTGCATAGTAGGCTGAGAAGTGCGTTCTGGCTACTAGGTACGACATATATATATATATATATATATATATATATATATATATATATATATATATATATATATGTCGTACCTAGTAGCCAGAACGCACTTCTCGGCCTACTATTCAAGGCCCGATTTGCCTAATAAGCCAAGTTTTCCTGAAATAATATATTTTCTCTATTTTTTTTCTTATGAAATGATAAACCTACCCATTTCATTATGTATGAGGTCAATTTTTTTTTTAATCACGTTAAAATTAATGTAGATATATGACCGAACCTAACCAACCCTACCTAACCTAACCTAACCTATCTTTATGGGTTAGGTTAGGTTAGGTAGCCGAAAAAGTTAGGTTAGGTTAGGTTAGGTAGGTTAGGTAGTCGAAAAACAATTATTTCATGAAAACTTGGCTTATTAGGCAAATCGGGCCTTGCATAATAGGCTGAGAAGTGAGTTCTGGCTACTAGGTACGACATATATATATATATATATATATATATATATATATGTCGTACCTAGTAGCCAGAACTCACTTCTCAGCCTACTATTCAAGGCCCGATTTGCCTAATAAGCCTAGTTTTCCTGAATTAATATATTTACTATAATTTTTTTCTTATGAAATGATAAAGCAACCCTTTTCTCTATGTATGAGGTCAATTTTTTTTTATTGGAGTTAAAATTAACGTAGATATATGACCGAACCTAACCAACCCTACCTAACCTAACCTAACCTATATTTATAGGTAAGGTTAGGTTAGGTAGCCAAAAAAAGCTAGGTTAGGTTAGGTTAGGTAGGTTAGGTAGACGAAAAAACATTAATTCATGAAAACTTGGCTTATTAGGCAAATCGGGCCTTGAATAGTAGGCTGAGAAGTGCGTTCTGGCTATTAGGTACGACATATATATATATATATATATATATATATATATTATATATATATATATATATATATATATATATATATATATATATATATATATATATATATATATATATATATATATATATATATATATATATATATATATATATATATATATATATATTTCATTAAGGGAATATGGTCTGACTATGGTTTTTTCATGGGGGGGGGGAACATTAAAAAAAAAATTGTAACATGTCGCACTGTGTTTGACCTTTTCTGCTTCTGAAAAAAAGAGGTTGCCAATGTTTGGGTATTAAGCTGACGTATATTGATATTTTATGGCAAGATATTTTGAGATACATATTGCGCTATTTGAGTTTTTTTTTTTTTATACTAATTAAGTCAGTGAAAAAAAAAATGTTCCTATGGGCTTCTTGTTGGTCGAGGCCCTTATAATAATAATATAAATATTTGCTCAGTACGTGGTAACTTTTACACGCACTAGCAGGGATGAAGATATAAGGGCGCAAAGCCCCCACGACGAATATTCGCAGGGTCGATACAGGGCGGTTGACTAGGCTTTATCCAAAACATAAGGGAAAGTAAAAAAGAAAAGAAAAATGGAGACGTGGCTGGAAACACACACCGGATATTTAACCGATGAAGAATTTTGCAATAATGAAACTTGCATTGTGTATCCTGTAAACTGCATATCTTGCGTCCCGTACGGGATGGCGAAGGACATATCAGTGAAATACAAACACGCAAGCGCCTATGGTGAACGCAGGCCTTTGTATAATCTCAAGAGATGTGTTCCCCATGATCGCCCAATTCCCGGTTCAATTCATGTCTCCAATCGTCGAGCTGAAAATCTCCCCTGCATTATTGCTGCTGCAGTGCAATATGGTATAGGGGCGCCTGTAGAGAACAATGAGATCGCCAAGTCGCATATAGAAAAATCCAAAGATCGTGATATGCTCGCCGGATTAAAAGAAGATACAACGCAAAATCGCCTCATCTATTTCAAAAAGGCTATAGAAGCCATAACGAGATTCATCAAGTCTTCTCCGGAAATCGCACGAGTTGTATTACCTGTGGGTATTGGTCGCACCTGTGTTCAAAGAGATGAAGTTTGGGAGGAAACATATCTTCCAATTATCGAAGATCTGTATGAAAACTTAAAACATTACGATGTTAATGTTATATTGGTGCGTAATGACCAGAGCTCCAAGGAAAAAAAAAAATGTCCCTGGCAACTCTGTGATGCGCAGTTGTCCCCCGCGCCGGCGTGAAAAGTGTATATAGACCCCCTTCCGAGTCGCTACCTCACAAGCCAGCACTATGGAGCTCCCCTCCCTGATTGGCGACTTTGCCTCTTTGCCCATCTATTACAATCGTGATTGTCTGCTCTATGATTTGGATGCAACAAGCGTGCAGTTGAGCGAAATGGTGCACACTTTATGGGAACGATACCCCTATGCTCGATTGCATCGGAAAAACCTGCCGTACAAAAATCGTGCTGTTAGAACTGATAGAGATATCCCCGGCCTCATATTTGTTGGCGAAGCACCCGAATTCTGCAATAGGATAGATGACGACCCCTATGAAAGTTATGCTGTTTTACCGCACCTTATTGGATTAATCACCCAGTTTACCAACGGTCCAGCGACGCCATCTTCTTACAAAAAGCCCAGGCACGAAGCATGGAGTTTGGATGAGCATTTTTATGACGGCCTGAAAAATTATACCGAATACCAAAGATGGCGTTGGTTTGACAAAGCTCTGCGAAAAGCCATTGAACATATTCTTCAGAGAAGCCGAAGAGGACAAGTGGGAAGGATTATTTTCCCATATGGGTTGGGCAAGGCTTGCGGGCAGTATCTCACAAGTGGCGAACGCAACATATGGGAGACTAAATATTTCCCTGTGATGTGCAAATTAGCTCAGAAACTGCAAGAACGTGGTATAGACACTTTAATGATATGTCCTGTAAATAATGACACGCCAACTCGCTCTCCAACCCATGGCATCTTTAGACACAAGATTCCACGTATGGCCATTCCACCTGTTTCTACGAATGATAAAGACTCTGTTTCTACTGTCGGACCTGCCGCTGACGTGAGAGAAGACGGGTCAGCTGTCGTGGAAGATGATCCATCTACCGGCGCCATGTCTGTTACTGTAGGTGATGAAGTGCTCACTATTGTGGAAGACGACGACAATGAAGACAAAGAGAAAATGGAAATGGAATATAATGAAGATGAGATTAGAAAAGCTGTAGAATCTATATTGTAATATTTCATACAAATTAAACCACAAAAAAAAGAAATGTTAACCTGTATTTTTATTTACTTTTCCTAATTTCTCTACACACACACACACATTTATTTATTTATTGTTTCCTAATTTTTCTGTACAAAAAGAAAAACTATGAATTACATATTATAAAAGCCTCTAACAACTCTATGTGACAAGGTGTATATAAGACGAAGATTATGTTAAAAAACCTTTTTAATCGCTTCGAGATGTGTTCCAACTTCATGCAAGCCAAATTACGGAGACTCAAAGATTCTATTATTGAAGTGGATTTCCCCAACGATGATATATTTAAACCCGGGGACTGTATTGTCTATGATCTTCCTGCCCTACACCAGTTTTCTAATGGTTACTCCCAACAGCTGTGGGAAAAATATCCTTATGGGGTGGTTGAAAAGAAAATATGTCCTGAAACGCTTTGTGCTGTAGTTACGGATCGTGACACTCCAGGAAATATAATCCTCTCCCCGCCACCAGAACCTAATGTGCAGCCTTATCTCATAGCCCTCATATGTCAATATAGTGTAGGTGCGTCTATTGAAAATAATGACATTAACCAATTTCATATTAAGCACAGTAAAGATATTGATTTAGTAGCGGGATTGCGGAGAGATACAACTATCAACAGACGATAGTGTTTTAAAAAGGCCGTGAGTCGCATTATGAGCAAAGCCAAGAGTAATAATTCTATCAAACGGATAGTTATGCCATTTGGTATAGGCTGCAATTCTGGGGTGGGTTGGTCTAGAGCGGGTGAAGAAGAAGAATGGCTGGCATCTTACTACCCTACACTGGCTCATTTGGCCCATGTAATGAAAAAATGCAAAAAAGAATTTGTGTTGGTGCGTCCTAAACAAGATGGAGCAGGGAAAGGTCAAGTACTGCCACAAGTACTGAAAAGACCATCGAGCAAAAGGAGGAACCTTAGATCTTATTACACTAACGACGAATAATAAAAAAGTGCTTGTTTTTTTTGTATATGTACTCATAATAAAATAAAAAATTGTATAAATGTCAAGTTTTTTTTTTATCTGTTAAAGTAGTTTTTAAAAATAAGAGAGAGACCTCATCACTTATTCACCCCCATGACAAGTACTCTAGCAAATACTACCTGACATTTTTTTTTTAACATATTTCATCTTCAAGGGGAGTGTGCAATAATAATAATGATACATGATTTTTTTTTTATTTAGGTAAAAAACACACATATATATATATACAAACAAAATAATGTTCTGGTTGAACAGAGTCTGGGTTGGGGGACAAAGTCTCGATATTTGGGGATAACCCCCCCCCCCCCATCAGGCCACCCGCACATTGTTCCTGTAGTATGTCCCCTTTGCATCATTAGTTCCTAAGAGTTATCTTGTGGGTGGAGCTTTATCTAGATCTGCCTTAATGACTGGATGCAAATTTTCCCTCCAATAAACCTCATCCTCTGGCGCAATTTCCTCAGCTTCGGAGGTGGAACAATAATCCCCATAATCCCCAAAGAAAATTTCTCTAAATGCATTCTGCGCTCGAACTTTGTCATGATAAATAAACCAGTTTTCACGCTGTTTAAAATCAATCCCCGCAAACTGTTTTTCTATTTCACCTTGGGCTTGCACCCACTCGATAAAGTTGGGTATTCCATTATACGCCACTTTAATCAAGCCTATTCCTATTTCGACAGGTAGTCTTATTTCTGTTTTGTCACAAAAACCGCCATATACGGTCTCAACGGCGTTAATTTTTTTTGTTTTCTGTCTTTGAGTATGTGAGTCTTCTAAACCTGCGCCTTCATACTGCTTTTCAATTGCCGCCAAAGCCTTGACGCGTGCGATGAACTTGGGCAATTCCTCATACTCCACGACACAATGACCTCGTGAAATAAATACCAGGGGCGATTCCCTGCATTGCATCTTCCTCTTTTCCTCAACATCTACAGCCTGATGGCCGAGCTCTGATAAAAGATATAACAGAAAAAATTAATTGCATACGCCCATAGAGAGAGAGAGAGAGAGAAAAAAATCGTTGAACTTTATTGGATTTCTTTTAGATTTAACTTTTAACTACTTGGAACGAATTATCAATGAGGCACAAACCATGACAAGTCCTGTAAAGTATTAGGGTTTATGCATACCATTTATAGTCTCCATCACAGCTTGGTCGTATGATCTCTCACTAAGAACCCCACACCCCCCCAGCCAGATATAGGCCGAGACCTCCTGAACTTGCTGCCAGGGGTCGCCAGTTTATTTTTTTGTTTTTTATCTATAAGTTGGAATAAATAAGCTCGTATTTCCTTGAACTTTTTTTGACAAAATTCTTGATGTGGGAAACAAATACTCAAATGTGTGAGGGAATAAAAATGCGCGAAGCGGCCATAATGGTCCTAAGAACACACATTCTTTCCACAGTCACTGATAAGTCGCCGGCTGGATGGATTGCAATTGCTTATTTACTGCCCTAAAATCATTGATCCGGGGGGTGGGGGCGAGATACTGCCTCATTTAGAGAAATTTGCTATGTGCAATAGCTCGGACGTTGGGGAACTGAACCGGGTCCTGCACGAAGGTTGCTCAACATTCCGCTCGAACATGGACAAAAATAGAATCTCTCTCTTTCTGAGGTAAAGGTTATAAAAAAGATTAACAACTTTATAATTAGAGAGGCTGCTAAGATAATGAATCATTTAGTGAAATTTGTAATGTCCAATATCTCGGACGTTGGGGAACTGAACCAGGGCCCGCACGAAGGTTGCTCTGCTCCTGTGCAAATGAGGAAACATTTGGGAGAAAGAGAGGAAGCAAGATTTACTCCCTTGGAAAACCTTTATAAAAAACTAGTGGCCAGAGTTTTGAAAATATTGGCAACTTTTTTTTTATACACAATACAGAATGAAACTCTTAATTAATATATAATATATATCCTGAAGAATAAAACTTCCTCTATGAGACATATATTTTTAGTTAGTTTTAAAAGTTTGTATTTACCGTAATGATGAAGCCTTCCAACCATGGCTCATTAAAAGTTTTTTTTTGTTTATGAAATCGTGTAAGTATTTATGCAATATTTATTATCAAACAATCATAATACGCAGTGGCATATCATTTTTATAAGAGGCTTTATAAGGTAAATATAATAGCAATGCGAAACTCTTTCTATCTGACGTATTATTTTAAATAAATACATTTGGGCGAAAAACATGTCTATTGGCCGCGTGAGCGACTTAGGGTGGGCTCTTGCAGATTCTATGTATTTTAATCTCTAAACATTTGAGTGCCAAGAACAACTCTCGTGCAGGCCCGCATTCAGTTCTCGACGTTCAAGCTTTTGCTATAGTAAATGTCTCTAAAAATGAGGCCGTATCTCGCCCTGACCAACTGTTTTTGGCTCAATTGTAATCCATCCAGCCACAGTCAGCTGGGCAGGACCCAGTGCAGGTTTGGAAGGCTTTGGAAATTAAAGCACCGTAAGATTGTGAGTGTTCAAGTTTAGGGGGGAATAAGCATTTTGCGCGAATGTGAAAGCCCTGGGTTTATTTGTGTAAGTTAAAAATTGAGTTTTTGTTTGTGTACAAGAGTTTAGCAATGTGTTTAAGTAAGATTGTGCAACTGTTTTAAGTTTAGGGGGGACTAAGTATTTTGCGCGAATGTGAAAACCCTGGGTTTATTTGTGTAAGTTAAAAATTGAGTTTTTTGTTTGTGTATAAGAGTTTAGCAATGTGTTTAAGTAAGATTGTGCAACTGTTTTAAGTTTAGGGGGGACTAAGTATTTTGCGCGAATGTGAAAGCCCTGGGTTTATTTGTGTAAGTTAAAAATTGAGTTTTTGTTTGTGTGTATAAGAGTTTAGCATGTGTTTAAGTAAGATTGTGCAACTGTTTTAAGTTTAGGGGGGACTAAGTATTTTGCGCGAATGTGAAAGCCCTGGGTTTATTTGTGTAAGTTAAAAATTGAGTTTTTGTTTGTGTATAAGAGTTTAGCAATGTGTTTAAGTAAGATTGTGCAACAGTTTTAAGTTTAGGGGGGACTAAGTACAGATAGCGCCAGTCGTTGCGCTATATGAAGTTATTGGGCCCCCACCACAATAGCTGAAAACTATTATGATGTTAAAAAATGAAATTTAATACAGAATACGAACAGATTCCCAGTACGTATTAAATTGCTTAAACCACTCAACTACTTTCCTTTATAGTATATTTACGAGTGTCAAATTAATGTTTGGAGTGTCAAACCCAACACAATATGGCTGAGGCCCCACTATTTAAACTTCTTTTCGTATTCTATAAAATATCACAGGTATTGTTAATGCTTGTAACGTTTATTACAAAAGATAGACATACATTTGATGCTATTTTTCATATTAAAATCTAATTTGAGGCCCGAAAAATATATCTATAAAATCTATAAACAGGTTAGAACCATACAAATGCAAGTATGCCTTTTTCACCAGTATTCAACTGAATACCACAGAAAATGGAATCTTTACTTTAGCTACAGAAAATGGAGCAAAGCCAAGGGGGGATGACTGGAATAAACAGTTTCCAACCTGACTCTTCTCGCACATAAACACGTCTTTCTTGACCTCATTTCAAATTATATAGAGTACTGAAAGCTCATTTTCCATAGCAAATATACTAAGGAACTCATTTTACGACTTGAACGCAAACTAGGACCCCTCATTCAGATTCAAAACACGACAATTATTGACTGAACATTTCCCCACTATCAAGCACACAGGACTCTTTAAAGCTATCTTAACTTCTTTAAAACCCCAATATGACCCATCTCACATGCAGATCCTGTTCTATGACCCGCCCTTCATGTCAATGTACCCCACAGTATCATGCAAATTCAAGATAAGGCTTACTACACCTATATATCCAAAATGGTCTTTGTAAGGAATCTTGACCCCCCCCTTGTATGCTTGACCCCCACTGGGGTTATCCACCTCTGACCATTACAGAAAATGGAGCTGTGCCCAAGGGCTCCCTATACTATTCAGTCATAGCCTCATTAAAGTACTCCAAAAACTTCTATATTCGCTTTCAACTGTGTTTCTTGGTTTGAATCTATTGAACATTCACCCTCTGAACCATTCAAAAGTAAGGGCCCCCAAATTGATACCGTAGTACTCTCGTAACACCCCCGGGACAAATCGTGCATTTTGTTCATGCCACTAAAATACTCCAAAAACGTTTATACGCCTTTCACCAGTGTATTTTTTTGGTTTCCAACTATTGAACATTCATCCTCGGTACCTCTCATAAGTAGAGACCCCCTTCTTGAGGCCCTAGACTCATCTTAAAAGCTCGAGACGAATCGTGCAAAAAAACAGGTTAGGATAGGGCACCAGTTCCTCAGGTACACCATGGGTGGTGGTCCCCCCGGGACCCCAGGTGGGACCACCACCCCACCCCCGCCAGCCAGCCAGGAGCGCGCTGACTGTGCCCTAACCTAACCACCTAAAACAAGAGGGATGGACGATCTGGCCCGACAGGGTCAAGTCGGCATGGAAGTGCCCAACCGTTTCTGAATTTTTTTTACCTCAATCTGTTTCCTTATTCACTACTCCATCCGTCCCGGTTGGTCACCATTCCTTCCCCGTCACATCCGTCCTGGTTGACCACCATTCCATCCCCGTCCCATCCGTCCCATCCCAAATCATAATACTGATCCCTTCCTAGTGCTGTACAGTCGTAATGGCTTGGCGTTCTCTCCTGATAGTTCCCTTCGGTGCTAAGTCCTTCTAAACATATCTACCAGACACTGAACCCATTATGTGTCTACCAAACATATCTACCAGACACTGAACCCATTATGTGTCTACCAAACATATCTACCAGACACTGAACCCATTATGTGTCTACCAAACATATCTACCAGACACTGGATCCATTATGTGCCTTCTAAACATATCTACCAGACACTGAACCCATTATGTGCCTTCTAAACATATCTACCAGACACTGAACCCATTATGTGTCTACTAAACATATCTGCTGGACACTGAACCCATTATGTGCCTTCTAAACATATCTACCAGACACTGAACCCATTATGTTCCTTCTAAACATATCTGCTGGACACTGAACCCATTATGTGCCTTCTAAACATTTCTACCAGACACTGAACCCATTATGTTCCTTTGTAACCCTTTCCACCACTGCCCATGGAATGGGTATGGGTGCATAATAAATGTCATACACTAACATACACAAATAATACATGGCAGAACGTCTTCTATACACGCTTGCTTGACCAACTATGTAGGTGATGAGTGACCATAACGTAGCTGAAGATATGGTCACCAAACATCTCATCACAAGATGTGGGAGAGGATGACGTTTCGGTCCGTCATGGACCATTACCACGTCGTGTAGACTTAATAGATAGTTACTCCTGCGCCCTACTGATAGATAGGTTACTCCTGCGCCCTACTGATAGACAGGTTACTCCTGCGCCCCACTGATAGATAGGTTACTCCTGCGCCCTACTGATAGATAGGTTACTCCTTCGCCCTACTGATAGACAGGTTACTCCTGCGCCCTACTGATAGATAGGTTACTTCTGCGCCCTACTGATAGAGAGGTTACTCCTGCGCCCAACTGATAGATAGATTACTCCTGCGCCCTACTGATAGGTTACTCCTGCGCCATACTGATAGACAGGTTACTCCTGCGCCCTACTGATAGATAGGTTACTTCTGCGCCCTACTGATAGAGAGGTTACTCCTGCGCCCAACTGATAGATAGATTACTCCTGCGCCCTACTGATAGGTTACTCCTGCGCCATACTGATAGATAGGTTACTCCTGCGCCCTACTGATAGATAGGTTACTTCTGCGCCCTACTGATAGATAGGTTACTCCTGCGCCCAACTGATAGATAGGTTACTCCTGCGCCCTACTGATAGATAGGTTACTTCTGCGCCCTACTGATAGATAGGTTACTCCTGCACCCAACTGATAGATAGGTTACTCCTGCGCCCTACTGATAGATAGGTTACTCCTGCGCCCTACTGATAGGTTACTCCTGCGCCATACTGATAGATAGGTTACTCCTGCGCCCTACTGATAGATAGGTTACTTCTGCGCCCTACTGATAGATAGGTTACTCCTGCGCCCTACTGATAGGTTACTCCTGCGCCCTACTGATAGATAGGTTACTCCTGCGCCCTACTGATAGATAGGTTACTCCTGCGCCCTACTGATAGGTTACTCCTGCGCCCTACTGATAGATAGGTTACTCCTGCGCCCTACTGATAGATAGGTTACTTCTGCGCCCAACTGATAGATAGGTTACTCCTGCGCCCTACTGATAGATAGGTTACTCCCGCGCCCTACTGATAGATAGGTTACTCCTGCGCCCTACTGATAGATAGGTTACTTCTGCGCCCAACTGATAGATAGGTTAGTCCCGCGCCCTACTGATAGATAGGTTACTCCCGCGCCCTACTGATAGAGAGGTTACTCCTGCGCCCTACTGATAGATAGGTTACTCCTGCGCCCTACTGATAGATAGGTTACTTCTGCGCCCAACTGATAGATAGGTTACTCCTGCGCCCTACTGATAGATAGGTTACTCCCGCGCCCTACTGATAGATAGGTTACTCCTGCGCCCTACTGATAGATAGGTTACTCCCGCGCCCTACTGATAGATAGGTTACTCCTGCGCCCTACTGATAGATAGGTTACTCCTGCGCCCTACTGATAGATAGGTTACTCCTGCGCCCTACTGATAGATAGGTTACTCCCGCGCCCTACTGATAGATAGGTTAGTTCCGCGCTCATCTGATGTTCTCATTGGTCTCCTGAAACCAGGGATCCCATGCAGTCGGCAGTTGCAACGTCAACATTAAACGTGGCTGGTTGACACATCCACTCACCCGTCATGGCTGGTCGACACATCCACTCAGCCGTCATGGCTGGTCGACACATCCACTCAGCCATCATGGCTGGTCGACACATCCACTTAGCCGTCAAGGCTGGTCGACATATCCACTCAGCCGTCATGGCTGGTCGACACATCCACTCACCCATCATGGCTGGTCGACACATCCACTCACCCGTCATGGCTGGTCGACACATCCACTCACCCATCATGGCTGGTCGTCACATCCACTCATCCGTCATGGCTGGTCGACACATCCACTCACCCGTCATGGCTGGTCGATACATCCACTCACCCATCATGGCTGGTCGACACATCCACTCAGCCGTCATGGCTGGTCGACACATCCACTCATCCGTCAAGGCTGGTCGACACATCCACTTAGCCGTCATGGCTGGTCGACACATCCACTCACCCATCATGGCTGGTCGACACATCCACTCACCCATCATGGCTGGTCGACACATCCACTCATCCGTCAAGGCTGGTCGACACATCCACTTAGCCTTCAAGGCTGGTCGACACATCCACTCATCCGTCATGGCTGGTCGACACATCCACTCAGCCGTCATGGCTGGTCGACACATCCACTCATCCGTCATGGCTGGTCGACAAATCCACTCACCCATCAAGGCTGATCGACACATCCACTCAGCCGTCATGGCTGGTCGACACATGCACTCATCCGTCAAGGCTGGTCGACACATCCACTCAGCCGTCATGGCTGGTCGATGTTACAGGTCGTCCACACTGGTCGTTGTACCACAGGGGTAAGTAATGGCACTGGTCTAAGAGTAAACACACTGGTCGTTGTACCACAGGGGTAAGTAATGGCACTGGTCTAGGAGTAAACACACTGGTCGTTGTACCACAGGGGTAAGTAATGGCACTGGTCAAAGAGTAAACACACTGGTCGTTGTACTACAGGGGTAAGTAATGGCACTGGTCTAAGAGTAAACACACTGGTCGTTGTACCACAGGGGTAAGTAATGGCACTGGTCTAAGAGTAAACACACTGGTCGTTGTACCACAGGGGTAAGTAATGGCACTGGTCTAAGAGTAAACACACTGGTCGTTGTACCACAGGGGTAAGTAATGGCAATGGTCTAAGAGTAAACACACTGGTCGTTGTACCACAGGGGTAAGTAATGGCACTGGTCTAAGAGTAAACACACTGGTCGTTGTACCACAGGGGTAAGTAATGGCACTGGTCTAAGAGTAAACACACTGGTCGTTGTACCACAGGGGTAAGTAATGGCACTGGTCTAAGAGTAAACACACTGGTCGTTGTACCACAGGGGTAAGTAATGGCACTGGTCTAAGAGTAAACACACTGGTCGTTGTACCACAGGGGTAAGTAAAGGCACTGGTCTAAGAGTAAACACACTGGTCGTTGTACCACAGGGGTAAGTAATGGCACTGGTCAAAGAGTAAACACACTGGTCGTTGTACCACAGGGGTAAGTAATGACACTGGTCTAAGAGTAAACACACTGGTCGTTGTACCACAGGGGTAAGTAATGGCACTGGTCTAAGAGTAAACACACTGGTCGTTGAACCACAGGGGTAAGTAATGGCACTGGTCTAAGAGTAAACACACTGGTCGTTGTACCACAGGGGTAAGTAATGGCACTGGTCTAAGAGTAAACACACTGGTCGTTGTACCACAGGGGTAAGTAATGGCACTGGTCCAGGGGGTAAACACACTGGTCGTTGTACCACAGGGGTAAGTAATGGCACTAGTCTAGGGGGTAAATCAGCAATAATCCTTGTCTCTAATGTACAACCAGAGTGTCCCATAAGTCCCTCACAAACTAACTAATTCTTATAGGGTATAAGAATACACACATATAAACTATTGGTATAATATAAATTTGATATAAATCAAGAAATATTATCACTCCGGTTTAACAGTTAATCAAATGGTCTACTAAAATATTATAATATAATAATGCATTCTCCACCGACAAATTGTACTATTAAGACAAAATACAGAAAAATTAAAACAGACAAAACTTATCTAGACCAGATAACTCAACGGCCGGCTCCCAGATACTAACTCAAAACTGGCATCGTAGCCCCCCAGCTCTCGCCCCTTCCACACATGACGAGTGGAAAATTTATATAAATTTAATTTACTTAAATGAACAACATAACTGGGCTAAGGTAAACATTAGAATAACTTAAATATGAATGGTCAGGTTGACATGCATCAACAGAGGTAACATATTTATATAAAACTAAATCTATATAAATAAAAATGGAAAAGTTCGTTTGTTCAAAATCGCTAATCTCCGAAAGTTCTACACCTATTGCTTTGAAATTTTCACACAATGTTCCATTCGCATCCGAGCGGGTTTTTATATATATACTATATTGATATCACGTCTGTGACGGGAACAAAAACATGCTTTTTATGAAAAACTGTGTTTTTCATGTGAGGGAAATCTTCGAAACCTCTTTAACGATTGCTTTGAAATTTTGGCACAACGTTGCATTGGAATACGTGCGTGTTTTTATATACCTACTATTTAGATGCCTCACCTGTAACAGATAAAAACATGCTTTTTAAAAAAAACAGCGCCATCTGTTGCATGTAAGACTAACACAAGCTTTACAAAATATGTTACGATTCTATAACAATGTTTCTGATTGCATTGATAAATTGAATTTTCATAGATTTTGATATATTTTCATTTTGATTTAATTATTTTGTGTGACATTGCATTGGGATTGAGCTGTGTTGTTTACCATACCGTTCATTTCGTGGGTATAGTTCATTTGTTTCTTTTTTCATTGTTTTTCTTTTCGTTTTTTTAACTGTTCTTATTATTTTTCAGTGCAATTGGTGGTGAAATCGAGCTGTGTCGATTGATCTGCGTTTGAATTGAAAAATTTCGTTAGTATTTTTTGTTTTTGTTTTGGAAACGTGAAAATGGACAACACGTTTATTTCACAGCTGCAAATGTGCAACAAACAGCTATGATTCCACCGGCTACAGCGTTAACTGCTTTCTTCACGTTTTGTCAAAATGACGCGTTTGGGAAAACAATGCTGTATTCGGAATTGCCTCCGTATTACACATGGAATGCCAGTAGAAAATCATTTGAGCGACGCAAACGAGGAGAGCGAGTCGACGGACAACTTGGCATATTCCAATAAACTACGAAATGCAGACTATACACCGTGCATTCTAATCAGGATGAATGCCTCTTTCTTCGCATTCTGCTGGTAAATGTGCCCGGTCCAACGTCTTTCCAGCAATTGAGATTTGTCAACGGCGTTAATTGAGATTTCTCAAGTGGCATGATTTGTTAACATGCCACTTTCCGTAGTGTATGTCAAGCTCTGAACTTATTGGACAACGATCGGCACTGGGATGTATGCATTAATGACGCGTCCAACACATCGCATTCAAATCAATTTCGTGCATTGTTGGCAGTCATATTGACCTCCGGCTCTCCGTTTTGTCCAATAGATTTATGGGATAATTATAAATCGCATATGGCTAAAGATATTATCCGTCGAATACGCAAAGAAAAATTCATATATGAACATGGATTTTACAGAAAAAATCTTCAACGAAGCCTTGATAATGATTGAAGACTTGTGCTTAGAAATCGCTAACAAAGTTTTCAATCAGTTGGAAATGCCATCATCGAGTCGATCTGCTGCTGCTTCGTTCGGTGTAGAATTGTGTCGTGAACAACATTACAACACGGGTGATCTGTTGTCGTATGTTTAATTTAATATTCCTTGGCTAACGCTTGAGCGAAAAGACATTAACAATCAAATAAATTCAAACTGTCAATAACGGGCTTGGAGAAATCTTCTTAGATGCGCCAGGAGGAACTGGTAAAACCTTCCTAATTAGATTGATTCTGGCAGCATTTTGATCCCAAAATGGCATAACTTTAGCTCTTGCGTCGTCCGGAATTGCTGCGACATTGTTACCAGGTGGAAGAACTGCTACTTCGACTTTAAAATCGCTATTGAACATGCAATTCTTCGAAACTCCCACGTGCAACATTTCCAATGCATCCGGCATGGGAAAAGTATTGCAGAAATGCAAACCTATTGTTTGGGATGAATGCACAATGCCCCACAAAAAATTGTTCGAGGCTCTTGATCGATCATTGCAAGATTTGCGTGGAAATATCAGACCATTTGGGAATGCATTAACATTGCTTGCAGGAGATTTCAGGCAAACATTACCTGTAATTCCACGATCGACACCAGTGGACGAAATAAATGCTTGCCTGAAACACTCTACTTCGTGACCTGCCAGTAATTGCTCCACAGAGTACATCAAGTACTCACAAGAAGGAGTTGCTCCTGAGCTGCCGTGCAGTGAGGACGTGTCGCCTGATCGCTCCGGTAGTTTGGGGTGGTTGCCGTTTTCGCCGGAAGGGGGTGTGGGTGTCTCTACCCTTCCTGCTGTTCCTGGTGGTGTGGATGTGGCGCTTTTACGATGGGCGGCCATCTTCCCCCTGTCGTGAGGGTAAACTCCATCGGATTGGAGTTTACTGGCCGTGCTGGTTACCCGCTGGTGGACGTGGTATTAAGTGACATGCTTCGTGTCCCGGTTGGGGACGTATATGGCATTGAGCTGGTAACTGCTCACCGTGTTATTGTCAAGTTTGTGGGTGAGGCGGTGTACCGTGCTTTCTTACGGAGGTACGAGGGCCTTACTTTGCAGCTACAGGACGGCACCGGGTCTGTGACCATTTCAGACCGTAGTGGTGCTGTGACGTATGTCAGTGTTCATGGCGCCCCCATGGAGTTTCCTGAGACTCTCCTCCGGCGATTCTTCCAGAGGTACGGCTCCGTCGTCAGTGTGCGGATGAACTCACTGTCGTCTGGCACGTATTCGGGTGTGAAGACCAACATTCGGACCCTCGGGATGCGACTGAGGTCGGACATACCGTGCTCTGTCCAGCTGTTGGGGTACTACGTGCGTGTGTTTTATGCCCGGCAACCCCGTACTTGCTTCTGGTGTGGCCTGTTGGGGCATCAGGCTGCCGGGTGCGATGCGGCCCCGGTTGCTCAAATCAACTTGTTCCAGGAAGAGGATTTCCCGCCGCTCCCTCTGGACGAGGACTCCGGGGGTGAGGAGGTGAGCGTCCCGTTCGTTGCAGAGGCTCCCCCTGCGTCGCCCGACGTTCCCCCAGTTGTCATCGACCCTCCTCCGGATGTTGGGGTGCCGTCGGATGCTACTCCTGCTCCTATCGCTGTTGCTCTCGTGGACCTTCCTGTTGCTCCCTGTGAGGCATCGCCGTGTGCACACACGACTTCAGCTGCTGCGCCTGGCCCTGCATCCTCACCTCGGGTCCCGGCTGTGCTGGGTGCTGGGGTGGCTGTGGGGGCCCCTGATGTGTGTGGTCCGGTTCCCCCTGTGGTCGAGGCTGCTGCTGTTCTGCGGCGGGCGTCAGTTCGTCCGGCTAGTGGGGCCCGTGTTTCTGAGTCAGCTTCCGGCTCTGACGATCTCAGGCCGGTGCCCAAACGTTCCCGGCGTTCGTCGTCTGCCTGGGCTGATGTTGGGGAATTTAGTGACTGTGGGTCTTCAGGTGTGGATGGAGTGGTTCCGGATGCATCGCTGGCTCCGCAGTTAGTGGTGGCGGAAGTCCATGTGCCTGCTGACGTTGGTGCCTGTGTCTCGGGTGTGCCTGATGTTTCGTCTCCACCGGGGGCCTCTCCGCGTTGGGGCGTGGTGGCCTCCGCTGCCAGGGATGGTGGGGATGAAGGGGTTGGGCGTGGCCTGGTGGTGACCTTGCGGAAGGATGTGCGCAGTTCGGTATCCCGGCGGTCGTCCGGTGGTGTGCCTGTGGACGCTGGTGCCCCTGTGATGGTGCCTTCTGTCCGGCTCCCTCCTCTGAGGATGTCCGTTGGGGACTTGGGGACTGTGTTACCGGAGTCTGTGATGCCGTTGGGTCACTGGGCGCGGATTGCTCTGTTACCGATCTGCGAGGAGGCGCTGGACTTTCAGGGTGGGGCAGTTCCATTGGTGTGGGAGCGTGTGCCGGTCACTCGGGTCAGGAGTGATACCATTTGGGTGCCCTGTTTGAGGGTGTTTGTGGCCAATGTCCCGGATGATATGGCGTCCCCGGTGGATGGTCAGGGCCCTTGGCAGTGGTTGCGATGGGAGGCGTTCCATGTACATTCCCTCGGGACGTGTTTCCGGGCAAGTATGTCTGATGCTTTTCTACTTTTGTGCTTACTTTTGTGCTGTGTGCCCTTCTGGCTGTTTGTTTGCCTTTCGGTAGTTTGTGCCCGTGACTCTCCCTTTGTTTGTGGCGAGGCGGGTGGTTTGGTGTGTGTGTTAGTCTTCATGTATTTATTTTGTGTTGTTACCGTGCCCTATATGTTTTATTTTATGCTTATGTGTTGTGTTTGTCCTTTATTTGTATCTTTTTTTTTTATATTTTTTTGTTTGTTATTGGCTGGTTGTGTGGTGTGCTATTTTATTGTATTTTTTGTTATATTTCATTTTGTTCATACTGTTGGGCTTTGTTGTCGGTCCTTCAGGCCGGCGCTTCTGTTTTGTTTCATACTGCTAAAATGTTTTAACTTGTTGCTATGTTCTTGTTTTGCTTGCATTGCATGCTTGTTTGTGATTGTTTTCTGTTTTGTTCTCTATTTTGTAAACTTTTGTGTATTTATTCTGCATTTCCTGTACCCTTTCCAGTTTTGGTACTTGTTGTTCTGTCGGTCCTTCTGGCCAGCGGTTTCTTGTTTTGTTCTGTTATGTTTATAATTTTATGTTTTATTGTAATTTAAATCGCATGCTTGCATGTAAAAATATAAATAAAAAAAGAATAACTTTGTGGCGCCACGTAAAGATATTTAAATTAACTACAAATATGCATGTAGTTATGTAGCTACTGCAAAACGATCCATCAGCTGAGATATTCTCACAAAAATTTATAGAAATTGGGAACGTAAACGGGCCAGTTGATCTGACCTCAGGACGAATTTCATTGCCTCGTAACTTATGCAATTTAGTGACATTAAAAGAAGAATTGGTTGAAAAAGTATTTCCCAATATTAAAACCAATTATAAGAATCACGATTGGCTGAGTGAACGAGCTATTCTTGTGGCCAAGATCAAAATGTCTACGACCATAACAATATTATTCAGTCTAACATCCAGAGCGAGGCAGTCACATACCGTCGACACTGTTGTGGAAGCAGAGGAAGCGGTTAATTATCCAACAGAATTTTTTAATTCACTTGATCTGCCAGGGATACCATCACACGTACGACAATTGAAGATCGGCTTGCCAATTATCATGTTGCGAAATGTCGACCAGTCAAAACTTTGCAAGGCCACGCACCTTGCAGTAAAAAAAATTAATCAGCGACGTCGTAGAAGCAACAATCTGACAGGACCTTTCAAAGGGGAAGATGTCCTCATTCCTCGCATTCTTATGATTCCAACAGATATGCCATTTCAATTTAAGAGATTGTAATTTTCAATTCGATTAGCGTTTGCAATCACTATCAACAAAGCTCAGGGCCAATTTTTAGAATTGTGCAGTTTATATCTAGACACGGATTGCTTCTCACGTGAACAATTATATGTTGAGTGTTCTAGAGTTTGCAAACCAGAGAATCTCTATATCTCCACAGACAATGGAACAACAAAAAATATTGTATACCCACAAACATTGTGAAATTAAACATATTAGAAACGTGCGCTTTCTCTTTTCTTTCCATTTAACCAGACTAAGCCACAGCAACGCATGGCGGGTACTGCTAGTCTATATAAATAAAAATGTAAATGTTCGTTTCTTCAAAATCGCTAATCTCCGAAAGTTCTTCACCGATTGTTTTGAAACTTTCACATAACGTTCCATTCGCATCCGAGCAGGTTTTTGTATATATACTATATAGATGTCACGTCTGTGAAGGGAAAAAAACATGCTTTTCTGAAAAACTGTTTTTGCATGTTTTTCTTGTAAGGGAAATCTTCGGAAACTCTTTACCAAATGCTTTGAAATTTTGACACAATGTAGCCTTCGAATAGGCGCGTCTTTTTATATATCTACTGTATACATGACTCACCTGTGACCGGAGAAAACATGTTTTTTTTAAACAGCGCCATCTGTTGGACATAAGAGCAACACACGCTGTAATCTTCGAAAGTTCTTCACAAATTGCTTTGAAATTTTGACACAATGTTGCATTCTAATAGGCGGGTCTTTTTATATACTTACTATATAGATACCACACCTGTGACAGGTAAAAACATGCGTTTTTGAAAAACAGCGCCATCTGTTGCACATAATAGCAACATGCACACTATACTAAATGTCACGAATTCCATTTCAATGTTTCCAATTGCACTGACAAATTTTATTTTCATAGATTTCGAATTAATTGTTTTTTATTGAATTATTTTGTGTGACATTGTGTTGGAATTGAACTGCTTTGTTTACCATACGGTTCATTTCGTAAGTATAAGTATAGATGTTTTTCTTATAAGTTTTACCTTTGACAGGTAAAGCTATGCTTTTCTTGAAAAACAGCGCCATCTGTTGCATGTAAGAGCATCACACATGCTGTACTAAATATGTTACAATTCCATTTCAATGTTTCTGATTGCATTGATAAATTGAATTTTCATAGATTTTGATTTATTTTCATTTTGATTTAATTATTATGTGTGAACTGCATTGGAATTGAGCTGTGTTGTTTACCATACCATTCATTTCGTGAGTATAGTTTATTTATTTATTTATTTTTTCACATTTTCATTTCATTTTTAACTGTTTTTCTTATATTTCAGTGATGGGAACATCAGATCACTTGATGTTTCCAATTTTCTGATGGGAACATCAGACCATTTGGGAAGGCATCGGACGAGGGAGTGGGGAATGGTGGGGATGACGAGGGGACGGAAGTGAGAGATGGCGGGGAGGACGAGAGGTCAAGGGAGGGGGTAATGGTGGGGAAGAACGAGGGGACAGGGAAGTTTGGGATGGTGGGGACGAGGGGATGGGGGAATGGAGAATGTTGGGAAGGACAAAGGGACAAGGGAGTGGGGCATGGTGGGAAGGAAGAGGGGATGATGGAATGGGGAATGGTGGGGAGGAGGAGGGGACGGTGGAGTGGGGAATGGTTGGGAGGCCGATTAGACAGGTGAGGGGGGGGGGGAATGGTGGGGAGGACTAGGGGTCAAGGAAGATTGATGTGGCTCAGCAACGCACATGCGTTGCTGAGCCACAGCAACGCTCAGGAGCTCTATTCACACTCCTTCACATTCACACTATTCACATTTCTATATGAAATATGAGCTCAAATAGGAGCTCATATTTCACACTCCTATTAACAATATTATTATTATTTTCATGAATAGAACTATCAATAAATGTAACTGCTTTCACAAAGTTTTTAACACGAGATATCTTTTCAAGTGTTTCTATGACTGATCTGAGATCAGTCTCATGTTTCCATATTAATTTTCCATCTGGTACATTTTTCCAATACATGTTTCTCTGGTCAGTTTCCTTTATTTCTGGAGTTATAAGAAAGTGATGGGATGCAAGGTTGTTTATGGACTTCTCTTGGGTATCCCCTGGCAAGGACACCTGCTTCCCATCACACTTGATCCTCTGTGGAACACATACCCTCGCACAATTGATACTAAAAGTAGAGAAATTAGAGTTAAACCTCACAGTTACATATAAAACTTCTTCACTCGTAGAACCTTCAGAAACACAACACAACGACTTAGCAAACCTTTGATCTCCAATCCAACAAATACAACCCACAAAGACTAGTGCAAAGACTACTTGATCGAACTGACTCAGATGACCCTCAAGGAACACGTAAGTCAGTTTCTTCATAACTCTGTCATGGTAATCAGCGAAAGAAAACAGGATTATGTCTATGCACAATATCTCAATCATAACTCCAAAAAAAGTTCACACCCTGTGATGGTGGACTTGAATACAACCCACACCTTCATAAACATTCTAGTCTTCCAAAAAGATAACAAACATGCTGAAAACTTGACAACCTTTACCATGGATTTCACGTCGTAAGTGACTTCCTTCTGGTGACAAACAATAAAACAAGAGGTTTGTGGGTCTTATCATCTTGAAGATGCACAGCAGATTACCTGGGAACCACCCAAGGACAATCTGTAACCCTTCACACTTATTAAAACAACTAGGTGGGATATTCTTATCTCCCAACTTGACGCACACACCTGGAGCCTTGAACATCTGCTCCAAAGTCTGATAAAATCCTTCAACGCCAATTTGACTCTGAAAGTGAACACAACACTTGAGTGGAACACACATGTTGTTCACTACTCCTACACCAAATGAACTGGATCTGAAAGTAGAGATATTGCTCTAGTAGTGGAGTCGGTCAACCGAGCGGACAGCACACTGGACTTGTGATCCTGGGTTCGATCCCAGGCGCCGGCGAGAAACAATGGGCAAAGTTCCTTTCTCCCTATGCCCCTGTTACCTAGCAGTAAAATAGGTACCTGGGTGTTAGTCAGCTGTCACGGGCTGCTTCCTGGGGGTGGAGGCCTGGTCGAGGACCGGGCCGCGGGGACACTAAAGCCCCGAAATCATCTCAAGATAACCTCAAGATAGTATGACTCACCACTTCCTCAGGACAACTGGATGCACAACCTACTTGAGTAAATTCTCTTTGTTCAATAACAAGGCTGGACAAAGATGTCCCACAGTCCATTTCTACAAAGGAGAATGGCTCCTGCGGAATAACAATAAACTGCAAGAACATCCTACGAACACTCTGACTCAATTTACACAATGACAAATACTTACTCCCCATGGAATAAGAATCACAAGCCACAAAACTCTGCAACTTAGATCTAAAAGAAACTTTACCACCCTTAATAGTTATACACGATTTACCAAAGTTTCTTCCCATGACATCTGGAGCTGCTTGGAGTACTGTTTGTTCACACTCAGTAACACTACCAAGCTGGGTCACATCCTCACAGACAACTGAAGAGGGGGGCTCAATGGGTCTCCATCTACTTGACAGAAGCTGATCCTCTAGCTGCTCTCCCACACTCTCCAATACTGGAACTACAGTACAGACTGTCTCCTTGCTTCTCTCTGAAATCTTGGGGTCAGTTCTACTCAACTTACATAAACTAAAGGACTCGGAATCTGAAGCGAGCGGGCAAGTAACAGGTAATTTGGCCTCCTCCCCATTATTATCACCTTGACTAGGGTGAGGCGGGGCCCCTACAGCAAACTTACACTCGACAACTGATCCTAACTGGTCAACTGATTCTAAACTTGGAGTGAGCGGGAAGTCTTCTGCCAACCCGACATCTTGTCCTAACCCATTCACTTTGCTAGAATAAAATAGAGTCGTGGCTTTTAAGTTTCTCTCAACTCCTGACACAACGTTCATAGTGAGCGGGCAAGACAATGGTACATGGACATCCTGTCCTAAATCATCTACTGAATTGGAATAAAGTGGGGTCATAGTACCAGGCTTACTCTCAACAACTAGTTGGCCACACATGAATCTTGAACAACCACATCCCACTTCTTCTCTGAAGGGTACTGGTTACTGGAACAAATACTTGAGTAATATCAGAACTGACAACTGCATCAATAATAGTACTGACATCAGCACTGGAAGGGTGAAAAAACCCATCCACTACAACAGGTCGTTCATTCATATAACTAAATTCAGCACAGGCAGAATAGACAACAGGGTCTGAAACTGGCTGTTTAAACAAACTGTGATCAATCTCGCCCACAACATGATTGATTGTCACACCATTACCCAATATAACATCCACACCTGAGATGGACAACTGTGCACTAACACCAACAGTGCATAAACCTGGGGTAATGGTGGACCTCAAATTAACATCTATCAGAGGTACAGTTTTACATCCTGCAACACTCTGAAGAACTATAGACTTTCCAGTATCTCTCTTTGCAACATTAGAGAGTATACGGGTAGAAATTAATGTTTGGGAAGCACCAGTATCATGAAGAAGAACCACTGGCTTCCACTTCCCATTTACACACAGAACTTCGCCTGAAGACATATATGGAGAATACTGTTTTACCCAATTGGGGTCTACAGTGACATGTTCATTAGTGAATTTATTCTGCACACCTCTACAATAAATGAGACCAGTTGGTCGTAACTCAGGGTGCAAACTAAAACAAGAATTAATCATATGGTCATTTCTCTTACAGTGGATACAGTACCTTACAGTGGACACACCTGTGGAACCAACCTACAGTTGGTTCCACAGGTGTGTGAACCAACTGTAGGTTGGTTCCACAGGTGTGTCCTGTGGAACCAACAGGACAACAGAGACTTAAGCCATCTGTTACAGTAATTACTTTTTAACCTGGTGAAATCTGCAATTATTTGTTCACTTGCCCTCTTTAATTTTCTAAACTTCTGCCGGTGTGCTTCAGGGTTCAACTGGTAAGCATTTAGGATTTTTTTTTTTTTACAAAATTATAATCGAAACTGTTTGCATCAGGCAAAGATGCGAAAACTTCCTGCCTTTTTCCCCTGAGTTGGCTCTGCATAATAGCTTCCCACTGGTCCATTTGCCAGTTCATACTAACTGCAATTTTAAAGAAATGTGAAAAGAAAACCTTAGGGTCCTCCTCATTAAACTTTGCTAACTCAACATACTTATTTACTTTAATTTGACTACTATCATTACTATTAAGAATTTGCTAGTATTTCCATGTCCAGCTGACAGTCTCTGTGTTTCTACTCTATTATTATCCTCTACCATTTTTCTCTGAATTACTAACTGTTGTTGCTTTGTTGCCTTTAACTGCAACTGAACTACCATTCTCGCATTTTGTGCCTCAATTTCTCTCTGTCGAGCTTCAATCTCTCTTTTTTGCAGTCTTTCTTTAGCCTCAATTTCTTTCTGTTGAACTTCAAGGTCTAATATTTTTTGTTGTTTTTCAAATTCACATTCTTTCTCATGAACCTCGATCCTAGCAAATTCTAACTGAGTTTCTGCCTCATGACGCTTTAAAGAAATCTGCTCACTTGTCTCTTCACTTACCTCATTCAGATATTCTTCCCCTAATTCACCATCTTCTACTAGATGGGTCACTATCACTCTCACAATCTGTGCTTTATTCATTCTATTTTGGGCGGATAACTCCAACTTAGTTGCCATACTTATTAAGGCAGACTTTGTTAGGCTTTTAATTCCCTCAAAGTCAGGATTAGCCAACGACGACTCAACTTGATCATTGTTAACTAACACTTGGCACTTAACCTAAATAATTAAACAAAATGGCACAGCACTACACAATTGAATTGACACTGAAAATTAGATTGGCCTCACTGCGCAAACAAGATATTATGACTTACCTCCAAAATCGTGGAGCGTAGGTTGATAGTTACACAGGACAATTCACTGGCATGTAATACTGCACAAGTTTTTTCTAGGGCACACTTGTTCCTAGGAAGGCAGAGTTACATTAGCAAAGTTTTAATAATATGTAGGAAACAATATCCCGGACATGGCCCACACTATTTGTGTTGCAGCTTTTCCACACTGCTCATTGTACCACAGGGGTAAGTAATGGCACTGGTCTAGGAGTAAACACACTGGTCGTTGTACCACAGGGGTAAGTAATGGCACTGGTCTAAGAGTAAACACACTGGTCGTTGTACCAGAGGGGTAAGTAATGGCACTGGTCTAGGAGTAAACACACTGGTCGTTGTACCACAGGGATAAGTAATGGCACTGGTCTAAGAGTAAACACACTGGTCGTTGTACCACAGGGGTAAGTAATGGCACTGGTCTAGGAGTAAACACACTGGTCGTTGTACCACAGGGGTAAGTAATGGCACTGGTCTAAGAGTAAACACACTGGTCGTTGTACCACAGGGGTAAGTAATGGCACTGGTCAAAGAGTAAACACACTGGTCGTTGTACCACAGGGGTAAGTAATGGCACTGGTCTAAGAGTAAACACACTGGTCGTTGTACCACAGGGGTAAGTAATGGCACTTTTCTAAGAGTAAACACACTGGTCGTTGTACCACAGGGGTAAGTAATGGCACTGGTCTAAGAGTAAACACACTGGTCGTTGTACCACAGGGGTAAGTAATGGCACTGGTCTAGGAGTAAACACACTGGTCGTTGTACCACAGGGGTAAGTAATGGCACTGGTCTAAGAGTAAACACACTGGTCGTTGTACCACAGGGGTAAGTAATGGCACTGGTCTAAGAGTAAACACACTGGTCGTTGTACCACAGGGGTAAGTAATGGCACTGGTCTAAGAGTAAACACACTGGTCGTTGTACCACAGGGGTAAGTAATGGCACTAGTCTAGGGGGTAAACACACTGTTCGTTGTACCACAGGGGTAAGTAATGGCACTAGTCTAGGGGGTAAATCAGCAATAATCCTTGTCTCTAATGTACAACCAGAGTGTCCCATAAGTCCCTCACAAACTAACTAATTCTTATAGGGTATAAGAATACACACATATAAACTATTGGTATAATATAAATTTGATATAAATCAAGAAATATTATCACTCCGGTTTAACAGTTAATCAAATGGTCTACTAAAATATTATAATATAATAATGCATTCTCCACCGACAAATTGTACTATTAAGACAAAATACAGAAAAATTAAACAGTCAAAACTTATCTAGACCAGATAACTCAACGGCCGGCTCCCAGATACTAACTCAAAACTGGCGTCGGAGCCCCCCAGCTCTCGCCCCTTCCACACATGACGAGTGGAAAATTTATATAAATTTAATTTACTTAAATGAGCAACATAACTGGGCTAAGGTAAACATTAGAATAACTTAAATATGAATGGTCAGGTTGACATGCATCAACAGAGGTAACATATTTATATAAAACAAAATTATTTAATATATAATAATAAAGAAGAAAAACTGGTAACTACACAAATACAAGCTTCCCGTATTCTATCAATAAATTGACCCGGATCTCACACGTCCCGTACCTGTGACTTAGCAAGCCCCGCTCCTGTTCAACTGTGTTGCCAGACTATACGACACATTATAAAAATATATATATAAATGCCTTCATGCAAGAGACAATTATAATCAATTTTATAGCGTACATTAATGTGAGTATTCCTTAAACAGGAATACGTAACAGTCAACACATCCACTCAGCCGTCATGGCTGTTCGACACATCCACTCAGCCGTCATGGCTGGTTGACACATCCACTCAGCCGTCATGGCTGGTCGACACATCCACTCAGCCGTCATAGTGGGCGACACATCCACTCAGCCGTCATGGCTGGTCGACACATCCACTCAGCCGTCATAGTGGTCAACACATCCACTCAGCCGTCATGGCTGTTCGACACATCCACTCACCCGTCATGGCTGGTTGACACATCCACTCAGCCGTCATGGCTGGTCGACACATCCACTCAGCCGTCATGGCTGGTCGACACATCCACTCAGCCGTCATAGTGGGCGACACATCCACTCAGCCGTCATGGCTGGTCGACACATCCACTCAGCCGTCATAGTGGTCAACACATCCACTCAGCCGTCATGGCTGTTCGACACATCCACTCACCCGTCATGGCTGGTTGACACATCCACTCAGCCGTCATGGCTGGTCGACACATCCACTCAGCCGTCATGGCTGGTTGACACATCCACTCAGCCGTCATGGCTGGTCGACACATCCACTCAGCCGTCATAGTGGTCGACACATCCACTCAGCCGTCATAGTGGTCGACACATCCACTCAGCCATCATGGCTGGTCGACACATCCATTCAGCCGTCATGGCTGGTTGACACATCCACTCAGCCGTCATAGTGGTCGACACATCCACTCAGCCGTCATGGCTGTTCGACACATCCACTCACCCGTCATGGCTGGTTGACACATCCACTCAGCCGTCATGGCTGGTCGACACATCCACTCAGCCGTCATGGCTGGTCGACACATCCACTCAGCCGTCATAGTGGGCGACACATCCACTCAGCCGTCATGGCTGGTCGACACATCCACTCAGCCGTCATAGTGGTCAACACATCCACTCAGCCGTCATGGCTGTTCGACACATCCACTCACCCGTCATGGCTGGTTGACACATCCACTCAGCCGTCATGGCTGGTCGACACATCCACTCAGCCGTCATGGCTGGTTGACACATCCACTCAGCCGTCATGGCTGGTCGACACATCCACTCAGCCGTCATAGTGGTCGACACATCCACTCAGCCGTCATAGTGGTCGACACATCCACTCAGCCATCATGGCTGGTCGACACATCCATTCAGCCGTCATGGCTGGTTGACACATCCACTCAGCCGTCATAGTGGTCGACACATCCACTCAGCCGTCATAGTGGTCGACACATCCACTCAGTCGTCATGGCTGGTCGACACATCCACTCACCCGTCATGGCTGGTCGACACATCCACTCACCCGTCATGGCTGGTCGACACATCCACTCAGCCATCATGGCTGGTCGACACATGCACTCAGCCATCATGGCTGGTCGACACATCCACTCAGCCGTCATGGCTGGTCGACACATCCACTCAGCCGTCATGGCTGGTCGACACATCCACTCAGCCGTCATGGCTGGTCGACACATCCATTCAGCCGTCATGGCTGGTCGACACATCCACTCAGCCATCATGGCTGGTCGACACATCCACTCAGCCGTCATGGCTGGTCGACACATCCACTCAGCCGTCATGGCTGGTCGACACATCCACTCAGCCGTCATGGCTGGTCGACACATCCACTCATCCGTCATAGCTGGTCGACACATCCACTCAGCCGTCATGGCTGGTCGACACATCCACTCATCCGTCATGGCTGGTCGACACATCCACTCACCCGTCATGGCTGGGATCAAATCCTATCTTCCAGCTGATGACACTGACTGACCTCACCTACGTTACGTGTGGTCGGCAGCGACCCCTTTAACCCGCCCACACCGCCTTCCCTTGTACCCGCCCACACCGCCTTCCCTTGTACCCGCACACACCACCTTCCCTTGTACCCGCCCACACCACCTTCCCTTGTACCCGCCCACACCACCTTCCCTTGTACCCGCCCACACCACCTTCCCTTGTACCCGCCCACACCACCTTCCCTTGTACCCGCCCACACCACCTTCCCTTGTACCCGCCCACACTGCCTTCCCTTGTACCCGCCCACACCGCCTTCCCTTGTACCCGCCCACACCACCTTCCCTTGTACCCGCCCACACCACCTTCCCTTGTACCCGCCCACACCACCTTCCCTTGTACCCGCCCACACCACCTTCCCTTGTACCCGTCCACACCACCTTCCCTTGTACCCGCCCACACCACCTTTCCTTGTACCCGCCCACACCGCCTTCCCTTGTACCCGCCCACACCACCTTCCCTTGTACCCGCACACACACCCTTCCCTTGTACCCGCCCACACCACCTTCCCTTTTACCCGCCCACACCACCTTCCCTTGTACCCGCCCACACCACCTTCCCTTGTACCCGCCCACACCACCTTCCCTTGTACCCGCCCACACCACCTTCCCTTGTACCCGCCCACACCACCTTCCCTTGTACCCGCCCACACCACCTTCCCTTGTACCCGCCCACACCACCTTCCCTTGTACCCGCCCACACAACCTTCCCTTGTACCCGCCCACACTGCCTTCCCTTGTACCCGCACACACCACCTTCCCTTGTACCCGCCCACACCACCTTCCCTTGTACCCGCCCACACCGCCTTCCCTTGTACCCGCCCACACCGCCTTCCCTTGTACCCGCCCACACCACCTTCCCTTGTATCCGCCCACACCACCTTCCCTTGTACCCGCCCACACCACCTTCCCTTGTACCCGCCCACACCACCTTCTCTTGTACCCGCCCACACCACCTTCCCTTGTACCCGCCCACACCACCTTCCCTTGTACCCACCCACACTGCCTTCCCTTGTACCCACCCACACCACCTTCCCTTGTACCCACCCACACCACCTTCCCTTGTACCAGCCCACTCTGCCTTCCCTTGTACCCGCCCACTCTGCCTTCCCTTGTACCCGCCCACTCTGCCTTCCCTTGTACCCGCCCACTCTGCCTTCCCTTGTACCCGCCCACTCTGCCTTCCCTTGTACCCGCCCACTCTGCCTTCCCTTGTACCCGCACACACTGCCTGCCTTTTAACCCGCCCGCCCCACTCCCTTCCCTTCCCTAAATTTTGTTACCTCGGTAACGTGAAGTTCTAGTCATCCCTAATGTTCAATGACGTCATCAACCAGTCTTAATTTTTCCTCCATCAGACCGATTTCAATGAATTCATATTTAGTCCCATTTTCATTGATTAGTTATTATATGCTTTATTGCATATATGTTTCCATTTACAATGATTGCTTGTTTCAGCCACATAGCTAGTTAAAAATTACTTGTTGAATATACAAGTGAATGAAGACCTACTCAGTATCTCCTTTTTATTTCCACTCATGTTGAGCCAATCATTAACTGTCACTAAGAAACATAATAAATATTGCAAAAGGCCTATCATAAAAAGCAAGGAAATAGAGCAAAATTTTCACCCTTGTAATTGCCTAAGTCTTTCTTAAATAACTTATAAACTAATCTATTGTTGACTAAACCACACACTAGAAATTGAAGAGAAGACGACGTTTCAGTCAGTCCTGGACCATTATCACGTTGATTGTGATGAGACGAGGGAGGCAAGGGGAATCATTGGTCAACTTTTCTCAACCATATTATTGTGACTCATCATCTGCAACTTATCTATTGTTTTATTATATACGTTATTGTTATCCCCCCCCCCCCTTTTTGTACCCATTCATTTCAACCACCGTTTGTTCCCTAGTTGCCCTACTCACTCAGGTTATTCAAAATTATGCAATGTGAGTCATAACAGGAGCTCTCAGATGGACTAAAATACTAAACCTAAGAACAGAAACCAAACTAACGTCAATTGAAATTAGGGTAAAAGGGATTGTTGCGTGCATGCTGACCAAGATATTGACTAGATCTAGAATCTGTTCACTTAAAGATATAATCACTGGAGTACTAACTCGGGACAGAAGAGCCTCCAATAGCAACAGGTGGACCCATTGTGCGATAAACACCATCAATACATTCAATATAACAACACAGTCACTGAGAAGGGTGTCGACTAAATACATGCAGACTTTGTTATGCAAGCCCCTTGGGAATCTCCGCCAGCAGACTTTAAGATTATGGTTCTTGAACGAAAAAAGAACCAGACTAAGCCTCATCTTCTACATAATATTGCACAGATGCAAACAGAAGCAAACTTGGCATCCGACAGCTTCACATACTTCACACATGGATCAGTAGACCAGCAGGGACAAGAAACCGGAGCTGCAGTTAAGGCAGGAAACTCAGTAAATAGTTGGAGACTCTCAAACGGGTGTTCAACTTTACAAACAGAGATGTTAGCCATTCAAAAGGCTTTCGAACATGCTCTTGCTGAACACCGACAACATGTTATCATACATACAGATTCGAGAACTGCCATTGAAACATTGCAACAAGAACACATACGTGATAATATCCATCTGATCACAGATGTCATATCATTAATGCAAACACTCAAACGTCAAGGCCGTCGGGTACTTATCAACTGGGAGCCAAGTCATGTGGAAATAATCGGAAATGACATTGAAGACGAAGCTGCAAAACTTGCAACTAAGAGAAGAAATGTAAACATTTACATACCAGAGTCTATCACCGATTAATAAAGTAATTAGAAACAGAGCAATGCAAAAGATGTAAAGTGACCACAACACAACACTTACAACATCAGGATCTGCGGGTTGGTACAAGAATTCAACCAACAATGAACCACTTAGTTTGATGAAAGGGAGCAGTAGAACAACAGAAGTACACTTACATCACATCAGGCTTAGATATCCAGGTGCATGGGAAATAGGCTTACAGGTTCTGGAAGATGAGAGGAAATGTCAGCACTGTGGAGAAATGTCTGACAGACAACTGGAACATTACCTAACACAGTGCACAGTTACAAACCCATTAGGATTTCAACTTAGATTTAACAGAGCAGAAGTTGTTAAACACATGAGACAAAATCTTACTGAAGCGATCATACGAGTCATAAATACTCATACTCCACCCAAGTAAAACAGAAACAAGCAACACTTAGTGGGCCAGCCAGAGGCTTAGGGCCCCATGCAGAAATATCCCTGAAAAAATAAATCAACCATTGCACTCTTCGCCTGTTACGAACCCAAGTCCATCGCCAGAGCACAGAGCAGTGACGTCAACGCCATCTGTGAGTCCGCTCCCGAACCCCCCCCCCCCCCCACAACATGGACGATGCCATCTAGGGGCGACAGGAATATACCGGCAAGAGGCGCTAGATTCCTGTCCTATTCGGCTTGTGAGGTAACTGGTGCTGACCTCTAGTGAGGTGGTGTTTAGCAAAGCAGCGCCATCTGTCATAAGCGGAGTTGGGTGTAGGTGTCTAAGCCAGTAAGTGATGTTTCCTAGTGGTCCCATGTAGTGTCCCAGTGTACTGATGACGTGTCTGTATTCACAGAGTCGACGTAGATCTGCTGTGATACAAGAACAGTCAGTCTACCCAGGGCAGCCAAGGTCTCTACACCAGTCTGCTTTACAGAAGTAGCGAGCCGCCGTCGGAAGAGGACTGTGAAGCGTCCTACTGTCTGCCTGTGGAGTAGCAGTGACGGATTCGCCAGGTCCGGGGCTGGCTGGTAGAAGAGACAACTGACTAAGGTGCTGAAGAGGAGAGTAACCAGCAAGTTGCACGACGCTCCTGCCTAGGGCTCACTACCCTAGTATCTGCAAGTGAAGTGGCCCAACAGCGAGACTGATTGGTACCTGCCAGCAACAGGCTGGACTGTGTGGGTCTTCACGAAGAGGCACTTAGCGGAATTGTGGTTTGGCTGGCTCATGGCCAGGGTAGACTCATCGTTGTTTCCTGTTACCTGCTGAGGGTAGTACCACGGATGAGGAAACACGGTACAAGACTGCATCGAATGAGCTTCGCCGAATGTTTAGTGTCGTCAGAGAGAGACATTGATGTACAAATAGTGTAGTAATACTTCCGTTTAAGAGTTTTATATATATATATGGTGATGGAAAAAATAATTATATATGGATGAAGTGACGAACTGTAGTATTTAATGTATCTCCCCCTTTTGTTTTACTTGCATTACTGAGCTCACCCCTTGAAAGCCTCTACTAACTTGGGGCCGGATACCAGAACTTTCGTACCACCAGAAAAGAACCCGGTTGTGGCCCATTGTGGCCGTAACATCGCCCAACGGCTTATTTGTTCCAATTCTTTTTAGTGAAGACTGATTAAATTGTGAGGAATATTGTTATATCCTAGCCAAAGTTTTTTTGTATCTAATATTTCTTAAATGGATATTTAAAAGATCCATTATTGAGCATAAGAATGAATGAAACGATCTCTCTCCTTATCACATAAGTCACAGTCTGATATCACAGACTCTGATAATAAAAATATCACAGTCTGGACCCACAATTGTCTTAATTACTCGATGAGCATTAACATCTTCAACCCCCCCCCAAAATATATATATATATATATATATATATATATATATATATATATATATATGACAAAATAATGCATTGAAATCTTCAAGCAAACAGCAGATATCTGTTTGGAAAATATAGTTCTCAGTAACAACGCGTCCTACAACACCGATTGATTGATTGATGAAGATTAAGTCACCACAAGAGGTGGCACGGGCATGAGTAGCCCATAGGTGGAAGTTGTTTGGAGTGAATGTGGTCTTCGGTCGTGTAACAACTTAGTGTCTCTGGGCCAGCTGTAACACACCGCTTTACAAGCACTCAAGTATTACCTTTTATCCATATTTGTGGGTAATCCTTCATACCTGATTAATTCTTCCCAAACATCCATCAGTGGTGTGTGTGTGACGTCACAGGCAGCATAATAAGGTCTCGCATTAACTTGTATCTTGCTAAAGATTCATAATGATTATATTAAAATCATTAACCCCAGCCATCCTAAAACAAACACACACACACATGGTGGGAGACGGTGGCCGAGAGGATAGCATGCTGGCACGTGATCCTGTGGTCCTGGGTTCGATCCCGGGCGCCAGCAAGAAACAATAGGCAGTTTTGTTCACTGTTCCTGTTACCTAGCAGTAAATAGGTACCTAGGAGATAGTCAGCTGTCACGGGCTGCTTCCTGGGGTGGGTGTGGTGTGGAGAGAGAAAAAAATAGTAGTAGAAACAGTTGATTGATAGTTAAGAGGCGGGCCGAAAGAGCAGAGCTCAACCCCCGCAAGCACAACTAGGTGAACACACACACACACACACACACACACACACACATGTGGAGGGGCTGCTGGCTGAGCGGATAGCGCTTTAGACTCGTGGACCTGGAGACTGGAGTTCGATCACCAGCACCGACGGAAAAACAAATGAGCAGCGTTTCCTTCACCCTGATGCACCTGTTACCTAGCAGTAAATAGGTACCTGGGAGTTAGACAGCTGCTACGGGCTGCTTTCTGGGTGTGGGTGTGGGTGTGTGTGTGTGTACTCACTTATTTGTGTTTGCAGGGGTTGAGCTTTGGCTCTTTCGTCCCACCTCTCAGCTCTCAATAAACTGGTGTACAGATTCCTGAGCCTACTGGGCTCTATCATATCTACATTTGAAACTGTGTATGGAGTCAGCCTCAACTACATCATTGCCTAATGCATTCCACCTGTTAACTACTCTGACACTGAAAAAGTTCTTTCTAACGTCCCTGTGGCTCATGTGGGTACTCAGTTACCACCTGTGTCCCCTTGTTCGCATTCCACCAATGTTTAATAGTTTATCCTTGTCTACCCTGTCGATTCCTCTGAGGATTTTGTAGGTAGTGATCGTGTCTCCCTTTACTCTTCTGTCTTCCAGTGTCGAAAGGTGCATTTCCCGCAGTCTTTCTTCGTAACTCATGCCTCTTAGTTCTGGGACTAGTCTAGTGGCATACCTCTGAACTTTTTCCAGCTTCGTCTTGTGCTTGACACCCCCTCCCCGCTCAGCTCGTTGTCGCCGTCTGGGGGCTTAGTGGGCGGCTGCCGGAGTGTGATGCTCCTTGGGACAGTCCTCTGTCCTTTTCTAGCCTTGTGCTCCTGCTGCCGTCCTCTCCAATTCTGCTGGGCATCTTTTCCTTTTCCTTCTGTTTCGTTTTTCTCCCCCCTCTTCTCCTATCTGCTTGCCGTTTCCTGCCGACCTTTTGCTCGTTCTGGTTCTTCCCTTGGACTTCTTCTACTTTGACGCCCGGGTGCTTGAGGAGGCATCCTCTTGCACCCGTAGAACTGCAGTACCCGACGTCGAGAGCGAGGGGAACCTTTTATTGTCAATCCCCACTTCGTCACTGAACCCGATCTCGACGGACTGTCGGTTTCTTAAGGTGGCGTTTGTGGGGCGTATACTCACGACGCACCCCTAGGAGGCCCCGACAAGATCGGCGATAGCTTCTTGTTGGGTGTCCTGCCTCTAATTGTGGCTCCATGGTGGGTGTGGGGGCACATTCGTGAGTGAATTCGTAATTTCGTCAAGATGATAACCCCTGTTTCGGCTGCTTCTGGCTTACCTTTTCAGGCTCGTGGGGTGGGCGACCAAGCCCCCGAGTCGGTCCGTATTGGAAGACCGGGCTCTGTAGCCTCCGCTGCATTGGGCCCCGACCTTGCTCCTCCTTTGGCCTCTCTGACTCCTTCCCCTGGCTCCCCTCCCTCCTCTGTGGTTGGGTCGAGCCCCAAGCCCCCAGTGGTGACTACCTCGTCCCCTGGTGCGGCTCCTTCTCTAGTTGTAACTACTGCGCCTTTTAACCCCTCTCTCTCTGGGGTTCTCACCGCCGTTCTCGTCACGGCCGCCCTCGCTCGATTCCTTCCAGTTCTGCTACCTATCAAGCCTTGTTTGGTCCCGCTTCGTGGGCCAAATATTTTGATCTCCTCCCTCTTGATTCTGCGCCTCCTGTCGATTTCTCCCTTCATCGACATCTCATTGATTCCGTGGATGCCTCCATTACTTTTAACCCCACTCGTCTCGGTACGCGTGTCGTTGCTGCTCCTTCTCAGGATGCTGCTTCCCGCTTGGCTGCCTTATCCTGCCTTGGCGAGACCCCCGTTCGGGTCTCGAAGAACGTTCAGTTGAATGCCAGTGTTGGCACTATTTTGCTCCCGCCCCATGTTGCGACCGGTGTTCGGGACCTACGCGACTGCCACGACGATATTCGACATATCCTCGCTGCCCAGGGCCATTCTATTCTCCAGGTGGACACGTTTACTCGTCCCCCTCGTGGTAGTCGCCGTCAACCCCTCCGGGTTGTGAAGATTACCTTTGATGGTAGGACCCTTCCACCCTCTGTCATTCTTGCTGGTGCCAGGTGCTCTGTCCAGGAGTACATTCCTTCTCCTCGGCTCTGCAACAAGTGCTGGAGGTTTGGGCATGGTGCCCTCCGCTGCTCCGGGACTGTCTCTCTCTGTCCTTTGTGTGGTGGCGAAGGTCACTCTAAGTCGGAGTGCGCTTCTCCCCAGGCTCGTTGCCTCAACTGCGGTGAGGCCCATCCTACCTTCTCCCGTGCGTGTGTCCATTACAAGCTTGAGGCAGCCGTTCTCAACTTGAAGCACCGGGAGCGTTTATCTTTTCCTGAGGCGAGGCGCCAGGTTCGCCGGCTCCCGCCTTATGCTAAGATCTCTTATGCTCGCGTGTTGCGCTCTTCCTCTCCTCGTCCTTCCCGCCTTCCTCAGACTCACAACCGTTTCCAGGCCTTGGACCCTGATGCGCCCACTGCCCCCTCCTCTGTCCCTTTGGGTTCTCTCCCGAAGGATCCTCCTCCTGGTCCTCTGTCTGGGGTTCCCCTTCCTTCTACCCGGTCTGTCGTGTCTTCTGTGTCTCCTTCCTCGTCCCCCTCCGATCCTCCTTCCCATCCTCTTCCTCCATCTATCGGCTCTCCCCGCCGCCTGTCGGTGCGGGCGGATGTCCATCGCTCTCCTAACGGCCGTCGTGTGTGCTCTCGTTCGGCTTCTCCTGTTGAGACACTGGAATCCGTTGCCCGGTACGTAGTTGCTGGGACACCGGTCTCTTTAAGTCAGAAAGCGTAAGCCTGGCTCCTCTCCTTCCTCTTCGCCGGCGGGTAAGAAGGCTTCGCTTTCTTCCTCAGCTCCTCCTTCTGGCTCTGTTGCTCCTTCCACTCCCGTTTCAGTGCTTGCGCCCCCTGTTCCTGCTATGGAGGTTTCTTGGCCCCTGCTTTCCCTTTCGGTTTGCTGCTCTTGCTGGGGTGCGCTCCTCTCTTTCTTACTCCCCCCTCTTCCTGCTGCTGTCCTTGGACTGCTCCCTCTCCGTGTCCTCCTCCTCCTCCTCTCCTCCTCCTCCTCCTCCGGACCCTGCCCGCCCCACCTCTGATCTGTTCTCCCGTTTCCTTCCCTCCGTCTTTGCTCAGTTTTACCCATGCCCCCTAACCCTGACTTTGCTGACCCTGATCCCGACCCTGATATTCTTTAACGTGCTCTGTTGGTCTTTCCGCCTTTGTTTCTTCCTTGTTCTCTGTTTTTGTCCTTTCTCTTCTCGTCGTTGTCCATTCTTCAATGGAACGTTCGAGGTTATTACGCCAATTTCCTCGAACTCCAACTTCTGGTTTCGCGGTTTTCGCCCTTTGTGTCTGTCTCCAGGAGCCGATGCTTGGTGCTCGTCCTGGTCGTTTTCGTGGCTATTCCTTTCTCTCCCCCCCCCCCAGCCATTGCTGGGGCTTCTAATTCTTCTGCTCTCTTGATTCGGGCTGATGTTCCCTTTGTTCTTTTACTTTTTCCTTCGCCTCTCCATTGTTCTGCTGCTCGTATCTTTGTGGGGAAATGGTACACAGTTTGTTCCATTTATCTCCCCCGAGTGTCCCCGCTCTCTCTTCCTGATTTGAAACACCTCCTAGACTCCTTGCCGGAGCCTGTGCTCTGCTGGGTGACTTCAATTGTCGTCATTCTCTTTGGGGTGACGTTCTGACGAATACCCGGGTCGCCTCCTTGAGCCGTTTTCCTCTCTTCTTCCCTGTCTCTTCTGAATTCTGGAGCCCATCATTTGGACTCTCGAACTCGCACCCTTTTCTTGTCTTGATCTTCTCTCTGCTCTTCTTCTCTTTACTTAGATTTCACATGGCAGGTTCTTGATGACCTCCATGGAAGTGATCATTTCCCCATCCTTGTTTCCTTTTTCTCTTTTCGCCCTTCCCTCTCTTTCCCTAGGTGGCAGTTTGCTAAGGCGGACTGGACCCTATTTTCCCTCAGTGCTACTCTCTCTGACCTCTCCCTTCTGCCCCTCTCTCGCGCTCTCCTCCTTTTTCATGACACTGTCTTCGACGCTGCCCTCCGCTCTATTCCTCGCTCTTCCTCTCGGGGTCCACGGAAGTGCGTTCCCTGGTGGAATGCGGACTGTGCTCGGGCTGTCCGCTGTAAGCGTGCAGCCTGGAAGAAGCACCGCCGTAGGCAGACGACCGATTCTTTTCTTTTCTTTCGGAAGCGAGTGCGGTGGCCCGTAGGGCCATCCGTACGGCTAAACGTGAATGTTGGGCATCTTATGTCTCGACAATTACGTCCGAAACCCCTCTGGCCCAGATCTGGAAGCGTATCCGCAAGATAGCGGGTAAGTTCGTTCCCGATGTTTCACCGGTCCTTCACCTCCATGATACTCTTGTGGCGGACCCGTTGCAGGTCGCTTCCGAACTGGGTTCCCACTTTTCTTCTGTTAGCTCTGGTCTTCATCTCCCCAATCTTTCCTTTTCGTAAACCTGTCCTTGAGTCTCGTCCTTTAGATTTCTGCACTCATCTTCAGCTTCCTATAATGATCCCTTCTCTCTCTGAACTTCGTTCTGCCCTGGCCCTCTGCGGTTCTACGGCGGCGGGCTCCGATGTATTCATTATGAGATGCTTCGCCATCTCCCTCCGAGCACGTCTCAGTATTTACTGAGTCTGTATAATCGATCTGGAGTCGTCGTCAGTCCCTGAGGACTGGCTCGATGCCGTTGTCCTCCCTGTTCGCAAACCGGGGTCTCTGGTACTTCCCCTAAGGACTTTCGCCCTATTGCTCTCACAAGTTGTGTCTGCAAACTCTTTGAACGTATGGTTAACGTTCGTCTGATGTGGTTCCTGGAACACCATCACCTCCTCTCCCCTTCTCAATTTGGTTTCCGCAAGTGCCGCAGCACGACAGATGTCCTGGTGAACTTGGAGGTCTATATACGTACTGCTTTTGCTGCGAAGACCTCCGTTGTTGCCGTCCTTTTTGACCTAGAAAAGGCTTACGACACCACTTGGCGTTATCATATCCTATCTCAACTTCATTCTTTTGGCCTTCGTGGTCATCTCCCTCTCTTTCTCCGCAGCTTCCTCTCTCGTCGTTCCTTTCGGGTGCGCCTTGGTACCGCTCTCTCTCCCTCTTTTCAGCAATACGAAGGTGTGCCCCAGGGTAGTGTTCTGAGCACTACTCTTTTTCTGGTTGCCCTCAATGGTCTTCTTTCCTCTCTTCCTTCTGGTGTCTTCTCCGCTCTCTATGTCGATGATCTTACCCTTTGTTGTCAGGGTGATGATTCGCCTCTCCTTCAACGCCGGCTTCAACTTGCGATTGATGCCGTGTCGTCTTGGGCCACAGGTCATGGCTTCAAGTTCTCTACTTCTAAGACTTGTGCCATGACTTTTACGCGGAAACGGGTTGTTCTTCGTCCCTCTTTGTCACTTTATGGTCATCCCCTTGAATACAAAGATTCCGCGAAGCTTTTGGGGTTATTCCTTGACACTCGTTTGTCTTGGTCTCCCCATATCTCTTACCTCCGTGTTGAGTGCTCTAAGTCCCTTACCCTCCTTCGGGTCTTGTCCCATACTTCTTGGGGGGCAGATAGGCGCACTCTCCTTGCTTTACATTCCTCTCTCGTCCTGTCTAAGCTCGATTATGGTTGCCCTGCTTACTCGTCTGCTTCTCCTTCTACTCTTCGCCGTCTTGATGCTTTGCACCATACTGGGTTGCGCCTCAGTTCTGGTGCCTTTCGTTCGACTCCCGTCCTTAGCTTGTATGTTGACACTGGCTTCCTGTCTCTCCAGGACCGCCGTGATCGCTACTGTCTTCGCTATCTTGCGCGGTCCTTGCAACATCCTTCCTTTCGTCTCTGTCGTGCTTTAACTTTTACCCCTCCTGCGGTTCCTGTTCCTCTTCACCACCTCCTCTCTTTCTGTCCGGTTATCTCGCCTGCAGGATTCTCTTTCCGTTCGTATTTCTGATGTTTCTCCTCGTGTTGTTCCTTCTTTGCCCCCGTGGAGGGTCCCTCTTCCGCGGTTTTGTACATCCTTGACTCGTATCACTAAAGCTTTTACCCCTCCTACAGTTCTAAAACGCCTTTTCCTCGAGCACTTTTCTTCTCACTCCCGCTCCGTTTCTGTCTTCACCGATGGGTCTAAGTCAGCGGACGGTGTTGGCTACTCTGTTGTTTTTCCTGATCGCACTTATATGTGTCGCTTGCCTCCGGAGACTAGCATCTTTACAGCGGAACTTTATGCTATTCTCTATGCTCTTCGTCTCCTGCTTTCTCGTTGTCAGTCTTCCTTTGTGGTTGTTGTTGACTCTCGTAGTGCCCTCATGGCTCTCGGGTGCTTTAATCCAGTTCATCCGGTAGTTGTCGAGATCCAGCATTGGCTGTTTCTCGTTCACAGTAAATTTAAGTCGGTTGAGTTTTGTTGGGTTCCCAGCCATATTGGCGTGTCTTTAAATGAGCGTGCGGATGCTGCCGCTAAGGAAGCTGTCCGCTCTTGTCCCATCTCTCGTAAAGGCATTCCGTATTCCGACTTTTACCCGGTTATCCATTCCTCAGTCCTTACCCGTTGGCAGGCTTCTTGGTTGTCTGTTACTGGTAACAAGCTACGTACTCTTAAATGTTGTGTTTCCTCGTGGCCGTCCTCCTTCCACCGTAACCGGCGGGGGAAACAGCTCTAGCGAGGTTGCGTATTGGCCATACTCGCTTAACCCATGGTCACTTGATGGAGCGCCGCCCTGCTCCTTATTGTCCTAGATGCATTGTCCCTCTTACGGTCGTGCATGTCCTTCTTGAATGTCCTGACTTCCAGGACGAGCGTGTGTCTTGCTTTCCGACCGCCCCTCGCGGTCACCTGTCCCTCGATAGAATTCTTGGTGACTCGGATACTTTTGATATCGTTCGCCTTATGCGTTTTTGTTCTCGTATTGGCATCCTTGGTGATATTTAGCGCCCTCTGATTATTTTGCGTATTTGATGGTGCTACATAGCCTTCCCGGTTTGGTGCCTTCTTTTGATAATTACTTACTTACTTACTTGTGCTTGACAAGGTGCGGGCTCCATGCTGGGCCGCATACTCCAGGATTGGGATCTTACATGTGTGGTATACAAGATTCTGAATGATTCTCTTACACAGGTTCTTGAAGGCTGTTCTGATGTTAGCCTGCCTCGCATATGCCACAGGACGTAATTCTATTTATGTGGGCTTCAGGGAGACAGGTTTGGGGTGATATCAAACTCCTAGATCTTTTTCTCTGTTCCATTTCATTAAGTACTTCATCTCCTATTCTGTATCCTGTGTCTGGCCTCCTGTTTTCCACCGCCTAGTTTCATTACTTTCCATTTACTCGGATTGAACTTTAGGAGTCATTTGTTGAACCATTCATTCAGTCGTCTAGATCATCTTGTAGCCTCCTACTATCATCCTCTCTTTCAATCCTCCTCAATTTTCGCATCATCAGCAAACATTAAGAGAACGAGTCTATACCCTCTGGGAGATTATTTACATATATCAGAAACAGTATAGGTTCCAAGGATTGACCCCTGCGGGACTCCACCTTGTAACGTCTCGCCAAACTGAGACCTCACCCCCTCAGTAACTAGTTGTCTTCTGTTGCTTAGGTACTCCTTTATCCAATGGAGTACCTTCCTTTTCACTCCAGCCTGCATCTCCAGCTTTTTCACTAGCCTCTTGTGTGGAACTGTATCAAAAGCTTTCTGGCAATCCAAAAATATGCAGTCTGCCCACCCCTCTCTTTCTTGCCTGATTTTTGTTGCCTAGTCATAGAATTCAAGTAACCCTGTGAGGCAGGATTTGCCATCCCTGAACCCATGTTGATGCTGTGTTACAAACTTCCTTCGCTCCAGATGTTCCATTAGCTTTCTTCTCACAATTTTCTCCATCAGCTTGCATGGTATGCAGGTTACAGACACTTGCCTGTAGTTCAGTGCCTCCTGTCTAGCCCCTTTCTTGTATATCGGGACTACATTAGCTGCTCAAATTTCTGGCAGTTCCCTTGTTGCCAGTGATTTGTTATTCACTATGGAGAGTGGCAGGCACAGTTCTTCTGCTCCTTCCTTTAGTATCAAAGGGGTGAAAGAAACTCTGCCCATTGTTTCTCGTCGGCGCCCGGGATCGAACCCGGGACCACAAGCTCATGCGTCCAGTGTTCTGTCCACTCATCCATTGGCTCCCCCCTGTCCCTGCTGCTTAGCTAGCCTACATCTCTGATTAAACCATGGGTTTCTCATATTCATTTCATTGTTTTCCTTTTGGATTGGGACAAACTTGTTTGCTGCGTCCTTGCACTTCTGCGTAATGTAGTCCATCATGTCTTGGGCCGTTTTCCCCCTGAGCTCTGTTTCCATGTTATATCTTTTAGGAATTTTCTTATCTCCTCATAGTTTCCCGTTCGGAATGCCAGCCTTTTGTTTTCAGAATCCCTTCTCGAGTTCAATAATCCTTCTTCAGCCAGGTACTCAAACGCCAGTACACTGTGGTCGCTCAATCCTACTGGGGCCTCAAAACCCATTTCTCTTATGTCAGAGTCGTTCAGAGTGAAGACTACGTCGAGTCTCGCTGGTTCATCGTTTCCTCTCATCCTAGTAGGTTCTTCCTACTAGGATGAGAGGAACCCAGCATGTCAGGGATGGTTCCCTGACATGCTGGGTTAAAAAAATTCTAGTCACCACCTCCAATAGTTTGGCTCTCCACGTATCCTCGCCTCCATGTGGTTCATTGTTCTCCCAGTCTATCCTTCTATGATTGAAGAACCCCATGATGAGCAGATGGGATCTATTTCTATAGTCAGAGAGGCTGCCCTCTCAATTATAGTGTTAACTGCCATGCTGTTGTGTGTCATACTCTTGACTGGGGTCTTCTGTCATTTGGTGGAAGGTTATATAGCACTGCTACTACTATTCTTGGTCCTCCCATTGTCATGGTGCCTGTTAAGTATGTCTTTGAATCCCCCACAGCCAGGTATAGCCATCTCTTTAAACTCCATTTCCTTTCTCATTAGTTCTCTCACACAAACACACACACACACATTGTGTGTGTGTGTGTGTGTACTCACCTAATTGTGCTTGCGGGGGTTGAGCTTTGGCTCTTTGGTCCCGCTTCTCAACTGTCAATCAACTGGTGTACAGATTCCTGAGCCTACTGGGATCTATCATATCTACATTTAAAACTGTGTATAGAGTCAGCCTCCACCACATCGCTGCCTAATGCATTGCGCCTGTTAACTACTCTGACACTGAAAAATACTGTTTTCTGATATATGTAAATGATCTCCCAGAGGGTATAGACTCGTTTCTCTCAATGTTTGCTGATGATGCAAAAATTATGAGGAGGATTGAAATAGAGGAATGATAGTAAGAGGCTACAAGATGACCTAGACAGACTGAATGAATGGTCCAACAAATGGCTGCTAAAGTTCAACCCGAGTAAATGCAAAGTAATGAAACTAGGCGGTGGAAACAGAAGACCAGACACAGGATACAGAATAGGAGATGTGGTACTTAATGAAATGAACAGAGAGAAAGATCTAGAGTTGATATCACACCAAACCTGTCTCCTGAAGCCCACATAAAAAGAATTACATCTGCAGCATATGCGAGGCTGGCTAACATCAAACAGCCATCAGGAACCTGTGTAAGGAATCATTCAGAATCTTGTATACCACATATGCAAGATCAATCCTGGAGTATGCGGCCGCAGCATGGAGCCCGTACCTTGCCACAACCCGTTCTCGCACTTGCTTACGTAATAGGTTAAGTAATAATTTACAATTAATAATTAACCTATCAACGGTATAGGTTAAGTAATAATTGTAATTAAGAAGCAATAGGATGCTTATCTTAACATACTAAGAAGGTTAGGTGAGGTCGGTGTTTTCTATGAAGCTTTTCAAGGAAAACTAAAATATTCACAATCAATTAGTATGTCACATATGCAATTATTAAATAAGCCAATATTGACTTAAAGCAAGTGCGAGAATGGGTTGCTTGTCAAGCACAAGACGAAGCTGGAAAAAATTCAAAGATATACCACTACACTAGTCCCAGAACTAAGAGGCGTGAGTTTACGAGGAAAGGCTGCGGAAAATGCCCCTTACGACACTGGAAGACAGAAGAGTAAGGGGAGACATGATCACTACCTACAAAATCCTCAGGGGAATCGACCGAGTAGACAAGGATAAACTATTCAACACTGGTGGTATACGAACAAGGAGACACAGGTGGAATCTGAGTACCCACATGAGCCACAGGGACGTTAGAAAGAGCTTTTTCAGTGTCAGGTAGTTAACAGATGAATGCATTAGGTAGTGAAGTGGTGAGGCTGATTCCCATACACAGTTTCAAATGTAAATATGACAGAGTCCCAGTAAGCTTCAGGAATCTGTACAACAGTTGATTGACAGTTGAGAGGCGGGACCAAAGAGCCAAAGCTCAACCCCTTAGCACAAATAGGTGCGTACACACACACACATAGTAGTAGGCCAGCGACGGTAGGAGGACACACGCGATTAGCGAGGTCCGCGGAAATTCGTCAATTTCTCGAGACATTGAAGGATTATAGTGGCTAGATCATAGTATTTGGCCTCTCGCAGTGTGTAGCTAGCAGGGTGCTACATAGCATAGTCATATCGCTAGCGATAGTGCGAAGAAACCAAAGTGTAGCTAGTGGCATCACCGGTGCATACTCCGTGGAGGACCGCGTAGAGCGACCTGACCTGACGGCCAGGTGGGACGACCGCCGTGGAACTGCTGATTGTGTTTGTTGAGTGGTGACTGGGACTCCAGAGATTTGTGTAGATAGAGATGAACCGACATCGTCAATCTACTAGCACTTAGAGAATCACCAAGTGGAAGGCGACGACGGAGCACCATCGTCAATCATCATCATCATTACTCATCTAGTTGTGTGAGCAGGAAGCAGACTGGTATGTACCCCCTCTCTGGTCAATTAATCAGGTGTACAGTGTGAGGGAAAATATTATCAAATTCTTGTTCAGGTTAGTATATATATTTAAAATCTCAGAGTGGCTCATTCTGGGTAGAAGTTACCGCTTACGGGAACTCGTGACACACGCACGCACGAGCACACACGCACACGCACGCATTCAAGCCCACGTACGTATGTACGCACACACAGGCTAGAAGGGATTAACACCTTTCGTGGAAAGGAGATAAAACCTCTCATAATCCACCCCCTCTCTTACCTCTTCTCTTACCCCCTCTCTAACCTGCCGTAAGCTGAACACCTCACCTCCTCTTAACCCCATCCCACATGCACACACGTTCTCTCTCTCTCTCTCTCTCTCTCTCTCTCTCTCTCTCTCTCTCTCTCTCTCTCTCTCTCTCTCTCTCTCTCTCTCTCTCTCTCTCTCTCTCTCTCTCTCTCTCTTTCTCTCTCTCTCTTGCTCTCTCTCTCTCTTGCTCTCTCTCTCTTGTTCTCTCTCTCTCTTGTTCACTCTCTTTTGCTCTCTCTCTCTTGCTCTCTCTCTCTTGCTCTCTCTCTCTCCCTTGCTCTCTCTCTCTCTTGCTCTCTCTCTTGACAAGGGGCAAAATGGCAGGAGGCCGCAACAGGGACATGGGAAGCAGCCAGGGTGATCAAACGAAGGAATTGCTAACCCAAGTTCTGGAGGAATTCAGGAGGGAGATGAATGAAATGAAGATTACAATTAACAATCTACAAAGTGAGCTGGCATCAGCAAGGGAGGAGATCAAATCTCTCACAGATAAAAATAAAGAGACCAAGCATCAGATTATCATCCAAAGGGAAGGTGGGAATGTTACATTGGAAGGTAATGCCTCTGTACCTGAAACATATGCAGAACGACTGAAAAAGAGCTCAGAAGCAATGGACACAGAGAGGGAGGTAGCGATGCAGGCAGCTACGTTACAGGAAGCAGCAAGGTGCACCGCTTAACTGCTGGAAAGAAAAAGATCAGTGGTAGTTGTAGGGATCAAAGAACAGGAAAGATCCAACAGGCAAGATGTAATAGCAAGGATAGAGAGGCAGTACATGGGCTACTGAAGGGGTTACAGATGGAAGGGGCTGAACAAACATTGAGAAGGTTTTCAAGTTCGGCTGGTACAACAAGGACAGAAACCGACTTGTAAAGGTGGTGTTTACAAACGAAACCACGAAGGAGGATATTCTCGAAAGGAAGAGTCGTCTGCAGCATGTGGAGGCATACAAAAAAGTATTCCTGCAGAGGGACAGGACGAAGGAGGAGAGAGCCAGGGCAGCAGAGGCAAGGAGGAAGCGCAGAGAGAGAGGAGCAAACCAGGAAATCACAGTCCCAGCACAACAGTCCTAGAGACAAGAGGGGAACCCAAAACCAGCATCCCAGCAACACCAGAGGGGAGGGCAACACCCACCACCCCCTCTGCATAGAAACCCTCCCTTCCCCTCACCCTACCTGCCCCCACCCAACCCTTCCTCCCCCCCACCCCCATTCTGATCCTGACACCCCATCCCCATTCCCATCATGTCCCCCCCTCCCCACCTTTCCCCCTACCCCTTCATCCATACCCTCCCTATCCCTCCCTCCCCCCCCTCACCCCGTATCCTCCATGTCCCCTATCTCCTTGACTCCACACCCTACCTTTCCCCCCCTTCCCTTAAACCCCCCACCCCCACCCCCCCAAAATCCTCTGAGACCCTGCAAACCACCTCACAGATCCTCTCACCCACGGAACAGCTTCCCACACCAAGCAGAATGCTCGCCAAGAAAGGAACATGAAAATGAACAGAAGAAAGTGAGCTTCAAGGCGATGTACACTAACATAGATGGATTACAAATAAAACAAGTGAACGTGGAGAATGGGGCACTAGAAGAAAACCCAGACATAATAGCACTCACAGAAACAAAGCTAACGAAAATCATAACAAATGCAGTGTTTCCACAGGGCTACTATGTAGTGAGGAAAGAGAGAGAAGGGAGAGGAGGAGGTGGTGTAGCTTTGCTACTAAGAAAGGTTGGAGTTTCGAAGAGATTGGTAATTCAGAACTGTGAAGGCTTCAGTGACTACATATCAGGCACCATAGCAACTGGAGGACAGAAAAATTATAATAGTAGTCATATATAACCCCCACCGAATGACAGAAGACCTGACAGGAATATGATAGAAACAACTTGGCCACCATCAATATAACAGAGAGAGCAGCTTCTGTGGCTAGCAGGAACGGATCCTGACTTCTAATCATGGGAGACTTCAACCATGGGAAGATAGATTGGGGGAACAGAGGACCCACATGGAGGCCCAGACACATGGAGAGCTAAGCTGCTGGATGTGGCAACAAGAACTTTCTAAGTCAACACGTAAAGGGACCAACAAGAATGAGAAGAGGGGATGAACCAGCCTTGCTGATCTGATATTTACCCTAAACGAGTAGGATATAAGGGAAGTTAAGTTGGAAGCCCCATTGGGAATGAGTGATCATAGTGTACTTGAGCTTTGAGTACCTGGTTGAGCTGGGAATTATCACCCCCAAAAAAGAACTGGGAACCAAAGGGCTGGCGTACCGAAAGGGAAACTATGAGGAAATGAATAAATTCCAATGGGATATACATTGGGACACAGAACTCGGAAACAAGTCCGTACAAGACATGATGGACTATGTCACCCAAAAATGTCAGGAGGCTGTAAGCAGGTTTGTCCCGGACCGAAAGGAAAAAATAGAGAAGCAAAGGAAGAATTCGTGGTTTAATAGGGATTGTATAAAAGCAAAGGAGCTGAACAAAAGGGCATGGAGGAACTTCCGTAATAACAGAACACCAAAAAGTAGAGAGAGATACCAGAGAACCAGGAACGAGTATGTTAGTGTGAGAAGAGCAGCTGAGAAAAGGTATGAAAATGATATAGCTAATATAGCAGAGACCGAACCAAAGCTACTACACAGTCACATCAGGAGGAAGACAACAGTGAAGGAATAGGTGATGAAACTTAGGGTGGGTGAGGACAGGTACACAGAGAATGACAAAGAGGTGTGTGAAGAACTCAACAAAAGGTTCCAGGAGGTCTTTACAATAGAACAGGGTGATGTCACGGCACTAGAAGAGGTGGCAGCAAACCAGGTGACCTTGGATAGGTTCGAAATTACAAGAGATGAGGTCAAGAAGCACCTATTGGAGCTGGATGTGAGAAAAGCTGTTGGGCCGGATGGAATCTCGCCATGGGTATTGAAAGAGTGTGCAGGAGCACTTTGCTTCACCACTCTCCATAGTGTATAGGAGGTCACTGGAAACGGGGGACCTACCAGAAATATGGAAGACTGCTAATGTAGTACCAATATACAAAAAGGGTGACAGACAAGAGCACTGAACTACAGGCCAGTGTCCTTAACTTGTATCACCATGCAAGGTGATGGAGAAGATTGCTAAAAAAACCTAATAACACATCTGGAGAGAAGAGACTTCGTGACAACCCATCAACATGGGTTCAGGGAGGGTAAATCTTCTTCCTTACAGACTTGATAGAATTCTACGATCAGGTGACAAAGATTAAGCAAGAAAGAGAAGGGTGGGCGGACTGCATTTTTTGGACTGTCAGAAAGCCTTTGACACAGTACCCCATAAAAGGTTGATGCATAAGCTGGAGAAACAGGCAGGAGTAACTGGTAGGGCGCTCCAGTGGATAAGGGAGTACCTACGCAATAGGAAGCAGAGAGTTACAGTGAGAGGTGAGACCTCAGACTGGCGTGAAGTCACCAGTGGAGTCCCACAGGGCTCTGTACTTGGACCTATCCTGTTTCTGATATACGTAAATGATCTCCCAGAGGGTATAGACTCATTCCTCTCAATGTTTGCTGACGACGCCAAAATTATGAGAAGGATTAAGACAGAGAAGGACAGCTTGAGGCTTCAAGAAGACCTGGACAAGCTGCAGGAATGGTCGAACAAATGGCTGTTAGAGTTTAACCCAAGCAAATGTAATGTAATGAAGATAGGGGTAGGAAGCAGGAGACCAGATACAAGGTACCATTTGGGAGATGAAATACTTCAAGAGTCAGAGAGAGAGAAAGACCCTGGGGGTGGATATCACCAGACCTGTCCCCTGAAGCTCATATCAAGAGGATAACATCAGCAGCATATGCCAGGTTAGCTAACATAAGAACGCCTTTAGAAACTTGTGTAAGGAATCTTTCAGAACATTATATACCACATATGTCAGACCAATCCTGGAGTATGCGGCCCCAGCATGGAGTCCATATCTAGTCAAGCATAAGACTAAACTGGAAAAGGTTCAAAGGTTTGCCACCAGACTAGTACCCGAGCTGAGAGGTATGAGCTCCGAGGAGAGGACTACGGGAATTACCTCACTTCGTTGGAAGACAGAAGAGTTAGGGGGGACATGATCACCACGTTCAAGATTCTCAAGGGAATCGACAGGGTTGATAAACGACAGGCTGTTTAACACAAGGGGCACACTCACTAGGGACACATGTGGAAACTGAGTGCCGAAAGTGAGCCACAGAGACATTAGAAAGAACTTTTTTAGTGTCAGAGTGGTTGACAAATGGAATGCATTAGGAAGGGATGTGGTGGAGGCTGACTCCATACAGTTTCAAGTGTAGATATGATAGAGCCCAATAGGCTCAGGAACCTGTACACCTGTTGATTGACGGTTGAGAGGCGGGACCAAAGAGCCAAAGCTTAACTCCCCGCAAGCACAACTAAGTGAGCACAACTAGGTGAGCACACACGACCTGATAGCTGAGTGGACAGCGCTGTGGACTCGTAATCCTAGGGTTCGGGTTCGATCCCCGGTGATGGCAGAAACAAAATAGGCAGAGTTTTTTCACCCTGATGCCCCTTTTCCCTATCAGTAAATATGTACCTGGGAGTTAGACAGCTGTTATCAGCTGCTTCCTGTGTGGTGTGTGTGTGTGTGTGTGTGTGGTGTGTGTGTGTGTGTGTGTGTGTGTGTGTGTGTGTGTACTCACGTAATTGTACTCACCTAATTGTGCTTGCGGGGGTTGAGCTTTGGCTCTTTGGTCCCGCCTCTCAACCGTCAATCAACTGGTGTAAAGATTCCTGAGCCTACTGGGCTCTATCATATCTACATTTGAAACTGTGTATGGAGTCAGCCTCCACCACATCACTTCCTAATGCATTCCATTTACTAACTACTCTGACACTGAAAAAGTTCTTTCTAATGTCTCTGTGGCTCATTTGGGTACTCAGCTTCCACCTGTGTCCCCTTGTTCGCGTCCCACCAGTGTTGAATAGTTTGTGTGTGTGTGTGTGTGTGTGTGTGTGTGTGTGTGTGTGTGTGTGTGTGTGTGTGTGTGTGTGTGTGTGTGTGTGTGTGTGCGTGCATGCGTGTGTGTGTGTGTGTGTGTGTGTGTGTGTGTGTGTGTATGTGTGTGTGTGTGTGTGTGTGTGTGTGTGTGTGTGTGTGTGTGCGTGCGTGCGTGCATGCGTGTGTGTGTGTGTGTGTGTGTGTGTGTGTGTGTGTGTGGTGTGTGTGTGTGTGTGTGTGTGTGTTGTGTGTGTGTGTGTGTGTGTGTGTGTGTCTGTGTGTGTGTGTGTGTGTGTGTGTGTGAAAAAACATGAGTTAGTGTTACGAATCTGTGTTTGATTCTAACATTCATTCATGCTAAATGTGTATGTCCATTATTTCTTTTCCCCGTTAAGTAATAATATAACATGGTATCCAGTTGTATTCCAGTATAATTATGTTTGATTTAATTGTAGCACGCTGTAGTGTGCCTGTATTGAATATTGTGTTAGGCTATTTTGCATGTTCATTCTTGTGGGAGGAGTCGGTGGCGACTCACTGGAGGGGGGGGGACCATATTTGGGAGTGCTCCAGGGCGGGCCGTGTATTCAAGCTAGCGTCAATGTTTCACCATTGAAATTATTCCTGTTATTGATTGTACTTAAATGTCTTTTATACCTTAGCAGTGTTATATACACATAAGTCACTTCCGAGGTTCACTCGGAAGAGATGACACCTGTCATCGAGGAGAAAAGAAACACCTTGGCAGCCTACAAAGCCTGCCCAAGTCAGTGCAACTTACAGATCCTTCGGGCCGTCCGCTGCAAAGTACAGCCAGAGCGCCAGGCGATGTGCCAACAACTATTGGCTCCAGCTCTGCTCCCAGATACAGACTGCAGCGGATTACAGGGCAATGTAAGGGGAATGTATGGACGGCATCAAGCAGGCCGTCGGCCGAATCCAGAGGAAGACCGCTCCTCTTGAAATCTGCCACTGGCGAGGTGATTCAGGACCAGACACTGCAGCTGAAGCGCTGGGTCGAGCACTACTCTGAGCTATACGCCAGGGACAATGTGGGTCACCGAAGATGCCCTGAGCACCATTGAGTGTCTGCCTGTGTTAATGGAGCTCGACAGCGAACCGACCCTGGAAGAAACTCAGCGATGCCCTAGACTCCCTTGCTTCTGGTAAAGCTCCTGGCAAAGATTGGCATCCTGCTGAGACCCTTGAAGTGCTGCAGAGGTAGCCTGCTCATGGAGCTGCATGAAATCCTCTGCCTCTGCTGGGAAGGAGAGGTGCCACAGGGCATGAGGGATGCCAACATCGTCACGCTGTATAAGAATAAAGGTGACAGGGGCGACTGCAACAACTACCGTGGAATCTCCCTCCTCAGTATTGTCGGAAAGCTGTTTGCTCGAGTCGCACTGAAGAGGCTCAAAGTACTTGCAGAGAGAGTCTATCCAGAATCACAATGCGGATTCAGAGCTGACAGGTCCACCATCGACATGGTCTTTTCCCTCAGACAACTGCAGGAGAAATGCAGGGAACAGAAGCAGCCACTCTTCGTAGCCTTCATAGATCTGACGAAGGCCTTCAACCTCGTCAGCAGGGATGGCCTGTTCAAGATCCTCCCCAAGATCGGATGCCCACCCAGGCTCCTCAGCATCATCAGATCTTTCCATGAGAACATGAGGGGCACCGTGGTCTTTGATGGCCTAACATCAGACGCCTTTGACATTCAAAGTGGAGTAAAGCAGGGCTGCGTACTGGCTCCAACACTATTCGGATTTTCTTCGCAGTTATGCACGCCTTCGGATCTGTCACGGAAGGCATTTACCTCCAGACCAGGTCGGATGAAAGCTCTTTAACCTCGCCAGGCTGAGTGCCAAGACGAAGGTTCGGCTGAGGTGTCTGCGCGACTTCCTTTTTGCCGACGACGCAGCAGTCAATACCCACTCAGCCGAAGACCTCCAACGGCTCATGACCCGCTTCAGCGAGGCCTCTCAGGCTTTCGGACTCACCATCAGCCTGAAGAAAAACACAAGTCATGGGACAAGGAGTGGACTCCCCACCTGACATCGGCATCTCTGATTCCAAACTGGAAGTCGTTCACGACTTCGTGTACCTGGGCTCCACAATCTCCGACTCTCTCTCTCTTGATACGGAGCTAAACAAATGCATCGGTAAGGCATCTACTACCATGTCCAGACTGACAAAGAGAGTGTGGGCCAACAATAGGCTAACTGAGTATGCCAAGATTCAGGTTTACAGAGCTTGTGTCCTGAGCACTCTCCTTTATGGCAGTGAGTCTTGGACACTATGCATTCGTCAGGAAAGACAGCTGAATGCCTACCACATGCGCTTCCTCGACACATCTTGGACATCACCTGGCAGGACAAGGTGACAAACAACAACGTCTTGAGGAGAGCAAAAATCCCCAGCATGTACACAATGCTGAAACAAAGACGAATGCGCTGGCTCGGGCACGTTGTGCGAATGGGTGACGACAGGATCCCCAAGGATCTCCTGTACGGAGAGCTGATGCCGGGATAGCTTCCAACAGGCAAGCCCCAGCTACGGTACAAAGACGTATGCAAGAGGGACCTGAAAGCCATGGACGTCGATCTTGCTATATGGGAGACACTGGCTGCAGACCGTTCAGCCTGGAGGCAGTCTGTTCAAAGAGGTCTCTCCAAGTTCGAGAAGTCACTTGCCAAGGAATCGGAGGCAAAGAGACAGAGAAGGAAAGCCGGTAACCAGGAAGACAGACCAGAATCGGACTTCGTTTGTGCTCGGTGTGGGATGGACTGCCACTCTCGGATTGGCCTCATCAGTCACACCAGACGCTGCACCAGGATTGACAACTAGGGCGCAACTCCATAGTCTCCCGAGACTGAAGGATGCCTACTACTATACACATAAGTTTAATTATAATTATGTTCTTTAGTACTACTTTCTGAAAACAGAGTATCAGAAGATTTCCTGTAGGCTTTAGTTTGGTGTTGTAGTAGACGCCATGCCATGCCTTGCGGGTGGTAGACAGACGCGTGGGTAGAGCTGGCGGGTGGAGACATATGATGAGCCATGTTTGGGGATTTTTGTTTTATTGCCTAGTTTACAAAGCTGATTTCCTGGTTAGATTATTATGTGCTTACCCATCTATTCATTTATGTTGTAATGAAATGATTTGTGTTTATAGAGTGATATTGTAAGATTAATTACTGGTGTATTAATATTTCTGGCTACCTGCAGTTTTCCATGTATGTTATGTGTATGTTCTTTCTTACCCTTACCTTAAGTATATTGCTTTGTTAAGTAAGCAGTTGCATTCATTTAACCCTAGACATTTTTTTAGACAAGGCCATATAATATTATGTTACCAACTGCAACAGAGGAACCATACCCAGAGGTCAAGGACCGTAACAGTTAGTTATTAGTTAGTAACAGTTGATTGATTGACAGTTGAGAGGCGGGCCGAAAGAGCAGAGCTCAAGCCCTGCAAGCACAACCAGGTGAATAAAACTAGCTGAATGCACACACACACCCACACCCACACACACACACACACACACACACACACACACAAACACACACACACACACACACACACACACACACACACACACACACACACACACACACACACACACACACACACACACAACCTGGGGGCCTGGTAGCCTGGTGGATAGCGCGCAGTACTCGTAATTCTGTTGCGCGTGTTCGATTCCCGCACCAGGCAGAAACAAATGGGCAAAGTTACTTTCACCCTGAATGCCCCTGTTACCTAACAGTAAATACGTACCTGGGAGTTAGTCAGCTATCACGGGCTTCTTCCTGGTGTGTGTGTGTGTGTGTGGTGTGGAGGAAAAAAAGTTGTTAGTAAACAGTTGATTGACAGTTGAGAGGCGGTCCGAAAGAGCAAAGCTCAACCCCCGCAAACACAACTAGGTGAATACAACTAGGTGAATACAATTGGACAAAAGTTTCTTTCACCCCGAATGGCCCTGTTACCTAGCAGTAAATAGATACCTGGGAGTTAGTCAGATGTCACGGATTGCTTCCTGGGGTGTGTGTGTGTACTCACCTAGTTGTACTCACCTAGTTGTGTTTGCGGGGGTTGAGCTCTGGCTCTTTGGTCCCGCCTCTCAACCGTCAATCAACAGGTGTACAGATTCCTGAGCCTATCGGGCTCTGTCATATCTACACTTGAAACTGTGTATGGAGTCCAGCCTCCACCACATCACCCCCTAATGCATTCCATTTGTCAACCACTCTGACACTGAAAAAGTTCTTTCTAATATCTCTGTGGCTCATTCGGGCACTCAGTTTCCACCTGTGTCCCCTTGTGCGTGTTCCCCTTGTGATAAATAGACTGTCTTTATCTACCCTATCAATTCCCTTCAGAATCTTGAATGTGGTGATCATGTCCCCCCTAACTCTTCTGTCTTCCAGCGAAGTGAGGTTTAATTCCTGTAGTCTCTCCTCGTAGCTCATACCTCTCAGCTCGGGTACTAGTCTGGTGGCAAACCTTTGAACCTTTTCCAGTTTAGTCTTATCCTTGACTAGATATGGACTCCATGCTGGGGCTGCATACTCCAGGATTGGCCTGACATATGTGGTATACAAAGTTCTGAATGATTCTTTACACAAGTTTCTGAATGCCGTTCGTATGTTGGCCAGCCTGGCATATGCCGCTGATGTTATCCGCTTGATATGTGCTGCAGGAGACAGGTCTGGCGTGATATCAACCCCCAAGTCTTTTTCCTTCTCTGACTCCTGAAGAATTTCCTCTCCCAGACGATACCTTGTATCTGGCCTCCTGCTCCCTACACATATCTTCATTACATTACATTTGGTTGGGTTAAACTCTAACAACCATTTGTTCGACCATTCCTTCAGCTTGTCTAGGTCTTCTTGAAGCCTCAAACAGTCATCTTCTGTTTTAATCCTTCTCATAATTTTAGCATCGTCCGCAAACATCGAGAGAAATTAATCGATACCCTCCAGGAGATCATTTATATATATCAGAAACAAGATAGGACCGAGTACAGAGCCCTGTGGGACTTCACTGGTGACTTCACGCCAATCGGAGGTCTCACCCCTCACCGTAACTCTCTGCTTCCTATTGCTTAGATACTCCCTTATCCACTGGAGCACCTTACCAGCTACACCTGCCTGTCTCTCCAGCTTATGTACCAGCCTCTTATGTGGTACTGTGTCAAAGGCTTTCCGACAATCCAAGAAAATGCAGTCCACCCAGCCCTCTCTTTCTTGCTTAATCTGTGTCACCTGATCGTAGAATTCTATCAAGCCTGTAAGGCAAGATTTACCCTCCCTGAACCCATGTTGGCGATTTGTCACGAAGTCCCTTCTCTCCAGATGTGTTACCAGGTTTTTTCTCACGATCTTCTCCATCACCTTGCATGGTATACAAGTCAAGGACACTGGCCTGTAGTTCAGTGTCTCTTGTCTGTCGCCCTTTTTGTATATTGGGACCACATTCGCCGTCTTCCATATTTCTGGTAGGTCTCCCGTCTCTAGTGACTTACTATACACTATGGAGAGTGGCAAGCAAAGTGCCTCTGCACACTCTCTCAATACCCATGGTGAGATCCCATCTGGACCAACAGCCTTTCTAACATCCAGATCCAGCAGGTGTCTCTTGACCTCCTCTCTCGTAATTTCGAACTCCTCCAAGGCCGCCTGGTTTATCTCCCTTTCTCCTAGCACAGTGACCTCACCCTGTTCTATTGTGAAGACCTCCTGGAACCTCTTGTTGAGTTCCTCACACACCTCTCTGTCATTCTCTGTATACCTGTCCTCGCCTGTTCTAAGTTTCAATACCTGTTCTTTCACTGTTGTTTTCCTTCTGATATGACTGTGGAGTAGCTTTGGTTCGGTCTTGGCTTTGTTTGCTATATCATTTTCAAAATTTTCTCTGCTTCTCTTCTCACCCTGACGTACTCATTCCTGGTTCTCTGGTATCTCTCTCTGCTTTCTGGTGTTCTGTTATTCCGGAAGTTCCTCCACGCCTTTTTGTTCAGTTTCTTCGCTTCCCATACATGCCCTATTATACCATGGATTCTTCTGTTGCTTCTCGGATTTTTCCCTTTGGGCCGGGATGAACCTGTTTACTGCCTCCTGACACTTTTGGGTAACATAGTCCATCATACCCTGTACAGACTTGTCTCTGAGGTCTGTGTCCCAAGGTATTTCACTTAGGAAACTTCTCATCTGTTCATAATTCCCCTTTCGGTATGCCAGCCTTTTGATTCCTAGTTCTTTTTGGGGGGAGATAAGTCCTAGCTCTACCAGGTACTCAAAGTTCAATACACTGTGGTCACTCATTCCCAAGGGCGCTTCCATCTTAACTTCCCTTATATCCCATTCATTTAGGGTAAATATCAAATCAAGCATTGCTGGTTCATCTTCTCCTCTCATTCTTGTTGGTTCTTTGGTGTGCTGGCTTAGAAAGTTTCTTGTTGCCACGTCCAGCAGCTTAGCTCTCCATGTTTCTGGTCCTCCATGCGGGTCTCTGTTCTTCCAATCTATCTTCCCATGGTTGAAGTCTCCCATAATTAGTAGTCCAGATCCATTCCTGCTAGCAACAGAAGCTGCTCTTTCTATTATGTTGATGGTGGCCATGTTGTTTCTATCATATTCCTGTCTAGGTCTTCTGTCATTTGGTGGTGGATTATATATGACTGCGACTATAATTTTTTTCCCTCCATTTGTTACAGTACCTGCTATGTAGTCACTGAAACCTTCACAGCCCTGAATATCCATCTCCTCAAAATCCCAGCCTTTTCTTACCAGCAGAGCTACACCACTCCCACCTCTTCCTTCCCTCTCTTTCCTCATAACATAATAGTCCTGTGGGAACACTGCATTTGTTATCGTTTTCGTGATCTTTGTTTCTGTGAGGGCTATTATGTCTGGGTTTTCCTCTAGTACCAGTTCTCCAAGCTCATTTGCTTTATTTGTAATTCCATCTATGTTAGTGTACATCGCTTTGAGGCTCACTTTCTTCTGTCCCTTCTCAAATCGCCTCCTTGGTGAGTATTCTGCTGGTGGGGGAGGCTGTTCCATGGGTGTGAGGACCTGTGAGCTGGATAACAGGGTCTCAGAGGATACTGGGATGAGGGGCGGGGGATCCAGTGAAGGGGGAGAGACAGGGAGGGTATGGGGTGAAAGGGGAGGGAGGACGGGAAGGAAAGGGGGGGAGGGAGGACTCGGGAGGAGGGGAGGGGTAGAAGGGTGGGGATTGGGTGTGGGGGGAGGGAGATTTGGCTGAACATTTGAGTGGGGGCAGGGAGGGTTTGGGGTAGGGGGGTTTTCTATGCAGAGGAGGGAGGCGGGGTTGTCTTCCCTTCTGGTGTTACTGGGTAGGTGGTTGTGGGTTCCCCCCTCGCCTCTGGGGGTGTTGTGTTGGGAGCTGTGACTTCCTGGTTTTTTCCCTCTCGCCCTGCGCCTCTTCCTTGCTTCTGCCGCTACGGCTCTCTCCTCCCTTGTCATGTCTCTCTGGAGGAAAACATTTTTGAATTTTCCCACGTTTTTCAGGGAGCTCTTCCTTGATAGGATCTTCTCCTTTGTGTTCTCGTTTGCAAACACTATCTTTATCATTCGGTCTCGGTCTTTGTTGTACCAGCCTAGCCTGAAAACCTTCTCAATGCTATGCTCAGCCCCTTCCATGTCTAGTGCCTTTAGTACTTCATTCACTGCTGCTTTGTCCTTGTCATTCCACTCTGTCCTATTAGATCCTTCCTGCTCTTTAATACCCACAGCAACCACTGATCTGTTCCTTTCCAGCAGTTGGCTAGTGGGGCGTGCCACCTCCTGCGAGGTGGCTGCTTTCATGGCCACCTCCATCACTGCAGTCATTACTTCAGAGTTATTTTTTTTTAGTATTTCCGCAAATGTTGCTTTTATTGTGGCATTCTCATCCAAAAAACTATTACCACCTTCTCCCTGGGTGGTTTTCTGATTCTCAGCCTCGATACCATTCTCTTTGAGGGCTCTAATCTCCTCCTGTGCTGCTGTCAGCTCTCTTTTCAGGTTGCTTATTTCGTTCTTCATTTCCTGCATCATTTCTTGCATCTCACTCTTGATGTCCTCCAGAAACTGGGCGAACATTTCCTTCATCTCGTCACCTTGGCTCTTTCCTGTTCCCCTGGTACCTCTGGCTGCCATGCTTGACCCTGTTGGGATGGGGGAGGGAGAGAGAGAGAGAGAGGAAGAGAGAGAGAGAAAGAGAGAGAGAGAAAGAGAGAGAGAGAAAGGGAGTGATAAAGGGAGAGATAAATGGGTGGGGGGGGGGGGATCCGACCCTTCCACTGAAGTGAGAAGAAAGTAGAAGGGGAGGGGGGGGGGAGGAGATGGAGAGAGAGGCGGGAGGGAGAGAGAGGAGAGGGAGAGAGATGGAGAGGGAGAGAGTGGGTGAGGGAGAGAGCAGGTGAGGGAGAGAGCGGGTGAGGGAGAGAGCGGGTGAGGGAGAGAGGGGGGGAGGTGTGTGTGTGTGTGTGTGTGTGTGTGTGTGTGTGTGGGCAGAGAGGGAGGGGGAAGGAAAGAGAGGGAGGGAGAGGGGGAGGGAGAGAGGGAGAGAGAGAGAGCGATAGAGAGAGAGAGAGAGAGAGAGAGAGAGAGAGAGAGAGAGAGAGAGAGAGAGAGAGAGAGAGAGAGAGAGAGAGAGAGAGAGAGAGCAGGAGAGAGAGAGCAGGAGAGAGATAGTGGGAGTGGGAGAGAGGGAGTGGGAGAGAGGGAGAGTGGGGAGGGGAAGAGTGTGTGTATGGGCGATGCGGGGGACTGGGGATGGGGGGGGGCGGAGATGGCGACTAGGTCAGGTCAGGTCAGATGGTGGGGTCAAGAGGGGGGGGAAGATAGTAAGGTCCTGATCCCAGGTGTTAGTGCCTTTTCCCCTGACTGAACAATTGTGTGTGTGTGTGTGTGTGTTTGTGTGTGTGTGTGTGTGTGTTTGTGTGTGTGTGTGTGTGTGTGTGTGCACGTGTGTGTGTGTGTGTGTCTGTTTTAGCGTGTGCACACTTGTGTGCGTGTATACGTACGTGGGCGGGCGTGCTTGTATGTGTCAAGATATCCCTTATGCGTTACCTCTGCCTAAATGAGCCACTCTGAGATTTTTAAATATATATGATATCCTGAACAAGAATTTGATAATCTTTTACCTCAATCTGTACACCTGATTAATTGACCAGAGAGGGGGTACATACCAGACTCCTCCCGCTCACACAACCAGATGAGTAAGGGCGATGTATGATGAAGATGGTTATCCGTCGTTGTCTCCCACTAGGTGATTCACTAAGTGCTGGTAGATTGATGAGGTCGGTTCTTCTCTGTCTACACAAAGCTCTGGAGTCAGTCACTGTATCGTTATGTGACAGTTCACTAATTCACTGTACCACTGATCACAGTCACCACTCAACAGCACAATCAGGTAGTTCCACGGCGGGGCGTCCCACCCGGTCAGGTCACACACTTACATGCACCGGTGATGCCCTAGCTCCACTTTTGGTTTCTTCGCCAAATCTTCGCACTATCGCTAGCGATATGACTATGCTATGTTGCACCCTGCTAGCTACACACTGCGAGAGGCCAAATACTATGATCTAGCCTCTATACTCCTTCAATGTCCCGAGAAATTGACGAATTTCCGCGGACCTCACTAATCGCGTGTGTCTCTTCGTGTGTGTGTGTATGTGTGTGTGGTGTGGGGAAAAAAATTGTAGTTAGTAAACAGTTGATATGACAGTTGAGAGGCGGGCCGAAAGAGCAAAGCTCAACCCCCGCAAACACAACTAGGTGAATACACACACACACATCTTAGGCTGGCCAACATAAGAACGGCATTCAGAAACTTGTGTAAGGAATCATTCAGAACTTTGTATATCACGTATGTCAGGCCAATCCTGGAGTATGCAGCCCCAGCATGGAGTCCATATCTAGTCAAGGATATGACTAAACTGGAAAAGATTCAAAGGTTTGCCACCAGACTAGTACCCGAGCTGAGAGGTATAAGCTACGAGGAGAGGCTACGGGAATTAAACCTCACTTTGCTGGAAGACAGAAGAGTTAGGGGGGACATGATAACCACATTCAAGATTCTCAAGGGAATCGACAGGGTTGATAAAGACAGGCTATTTAACACAAGGGGGCACACTCACTAGGGGACACAGGTGGAAACTGAGTGCCCAAATGAGCCACAGAGATATTAGAAAGAACTTTTTTAGTGTCAGAGTGGTTGACAAATGGAATGCATTAGAAATTGATGTGGTGGAGCCAAACTCCATTCACAGTTTCAAGTGTAGATATGATAGAGCCCAATAGGCTCAGGAACCTGTACACTTGTTGATTGACGGTTGAGAGGCAGGACCAAAGAGCCAGAGCTCAACCCCCGCAAGCACAATTAGGTGAGCACAATTAGGTGAGTACATCTGAAGACACACATAAGTAAACTGGAAAAGGTCCAGAAGTTTGCAACAAGACTCATCCCAGCACTACGAGGGATGGTGTATGAAGAGCGCCTGAAGGAACTGGGCCTAACGACACTAGAAAAAAAGGGAGAGGGAGGGATATGATAGGAACGTATAAAATACTCAGGGGGATTGACAGAGTGGACAGAGACAAAATGTTCACATGGAATAGTAACAGAACGAGGGGACATGGGTGGAAGCTGGAAACTCAGATGAGTCACAGATGTTAGGAAGTTTTCTTTTAGTGTGAGAGTAGTGGAAAAATGAAATGCGCTCAAGGAGCAGGTTGGGGAAGCAAATTCTATTCATTATTTTAAAACTAGGTATGATAGAAAATAGGACCGGAGTCATTGCTGTAAACAACCGATAACTCAAAAGATGGGATCCAAGAGTCAATGCTTAGTCCTGCAGACACAAATAGATGAGTACACACACACACAGAAGAAGAAACTTCTAGTAATAAATGGGTACTAGAAGAAAAACCCAGGCATAATAGCACTCACAGAAACAAAGTTAACAAAAACCATAACAAATGCAGTGTTTCCACAGAACTACTGTGTTGTCTTTCTCAAACCAAATTGAGAAGGGAAAATGAGGTGATAGTGCTCTAAGAACCACATCAGACGAACGTTAACTATACGTTCAAAGAGCTTGCAGACACAACTCGTTAGGGCAATAGAGCGGAAGTCCTTGGGGGAAGACCCGAGAGACCCTGGTTTCCAAACAGGGAGGGCAACAGCGTCGAGCCAGTCCTCGGGGACTGACGAAGACTCCCAGACCCGATTAAACAGACTAAGTAATTACTGAGACGATCCGTTGTGAATAGGGTACCACGTGGGGCTTAGCTGCCCTGGCTGCTTCAAGAATTTCGAGTGCCTCTCTTCAAGTAGACTTTACCCTAGTTTTTTCCAAGTGTAAGCCTTGTATCCTTTCTATGTGGACCATAGTAGTTAACATAAGATATTGTGGTAAAGTATTTTTATTATAGTAATGTATATGGGGGTTTATTAGAGGGTTTAATAAATAAGTTAGTTTTTGAGGTGTATCCATCAATCCTGTTGAAGTGGTGTAGGTGATTGTCTAATAGACAACAGACCTGTTTCTAAAACCTTGAAGCATTAACAGGAACCTATGTTTCTTGGGGACCGGGCCTATCTATCCCACTATTTTTTATACATCTTGATTCTAGCTATTGGACCTTCTGAGTAATACTCCCCATTACAAGGAAATCAATCTCAAACCAAAGTGGTCCGCCACCAGCTGCAACTGGGCCTTATTGCACTCTTCCAGCACCTGCTCGTTCCTCGACTCAATAAACTTTTTCACTCTATCATCCTCCATCTCCAGGCTATTGAATAACCATATGCAAGGGAATACACTAGCGAGCAGTGTAAATCGAAACCAATGTCGACCTTAGTACACTCGTCACTGCACTTGCAAACCTTTGCCATACTGTTGTTTGATGATCCCGACAAGGTCGCAACTGTCAAGGTTCTCTCCCCTCCTACACTATATGGTTGGGGGTCGCTCCCACTGGTCTTTGCCCCTCCGTACTTGGCGCTACTGCCCACCCCGGGGCTTCCCCAGTCTACTAAAGGCTGGACTTATATATATCCCTAGCAAGTGGAGAGGTTCAAGTCTACCTGTATCACACCTGAACCTGCCCGTCTTGACACTGGGAGATTCTATCTCTACCTAGTCTGTTCAAAGGTCGCCTGCTGGGTGTTCATACTCGTATCCAAGCAACACATCAGTGCTCTCATAGTTACCTTAAATCAAGGATGCAATCTCATGTGCAGTGCAAGGTGACATAAATGGTCTAACTCAAAATAGCCCTAGAGAATGGAGGCTCACCCAAACACATTGGTAAAATTTAAAAGTTTACTGAAGAAAATATATACACTTGCATAAGGAAATAATCAGGTGGAAATTTACGATGGTGGCAACCTCTTCTCGTCGTGTCTCTGGCAACACGATCAGCTGACTGGGTCCACTTGTCCGGTGGCGGGCACACACCTCGCGCCTCTGGCAACACGATCAGCTGACTGGGTCCACTTGTCAGGTGGCTGGGACACACCTCGAGCCTCTGGCATTATTATCAGCTGACTGGGTCCAACTGTCAGATCGGCGGGAACACACCTCACACCGCTGACAACACGGTCAGCTGGACGATTCAAAGTTCGTTTTTGGCTTCTTGAAAACCAACTACTATTCCCAGATACACTAATAGTAGATTATTTGGTGACAGATAGAGCCACCTATGTAGGACAATCAGATAAGAAAATCAGAAGCGGAGTGCCACTTAGAGCCACTCCATATTAGGTCATCCAAGGTGTGGGTGGTAGCAGTCGAAAAACAGTGAAGATAGATATCTATTATGTGCCGCTATGATCATGTTCATTTATACAGTAAAGTGTGACAGTATATATAAGTAAAAAAAAAAAGAATCTATTTGTATAATAAACACACACGGGTGAGCGGCAGTTAAGCCCCCACTTCCCTCTATGGGGTAGGTGTAAAAAACAGGATCCTCTCAGTTGGGGTGGTCCTCCCCCTCACCACCCTTCCTCGTACTTGATGACCTTGAGTGTACCGTAAGAGGGACCCACATCCCTTAGTTGTTTTTAAGTTGGTTATATTTTAAGCTTATATACTTAAAAGAAGGAGAAAAAGAAATAATCCTGATGATTTATAGATTATATTATCAAAGTACATACGGTTAAACATAGTCGTATTGTAAGTCATCTCTCCCCACATAATATTTCCTAACAAGGGCCCTCCTCCGTGCCCACAGGTCCGTTGTGGGGTCTTCCTCCCCCTCCTCCTCCTGGGACGAAGATGATGACTCATCATCACCCAGAGAGTGAATGGGCTGTAGTGGCTCTCCCTCAGGTGACTGTCTGCTGACGTCATAGGGTTCACTCTCGCTGGTGGGGCGTTGTCCTTCCTCTCCTTGTGGTTCAATGACGTCACCACCTTCACTCTCGGTGGACATTCTTTGGGCTGAGGTGTTGGGGTGGGGATCCGGTGGGATGTCTGGGTGACCATATGCTAGGCTAGTGTATTTATTTAGGTAAAAGCACTTATCATCAAATGCGCTTAAACCCCTCTTAGTATTGAATGTGGTTGCCATCTGCCCCCTACGTTCCTGATTTGTGAATAATGGAAAGTATTTACTACACCATTACTGTGTAGGGTCTCTTTAAAGTGATTATGTCTTAAAGATCTTTGCACAGCTCGGGGAAGACCCTTAGCGGTGATGGAATTTTTATTGTCAAGCAAAAGCACACTATACAATTTGGGCTTGAGTGCCACAACTTCAAGGATGTGTTTGTCTGATACCTCTGACTTTAAAAGTCCTAAAACACCCTTTTTAGAAGGATCATACAAGGGGTGAGTTTCAGGAAAATTACTCGTATCCATCCACAAACTAAGGGGTTCTTTCCCCATCTCATTAAAGACATCTTCAGCTAGTAAGCTGAAAATGAAACTGTCTGTATCACTATACAGCAGTTGTACCCTATCTGTATAGTGGTTCTTAAGTACCCTGTACCAAAAATGGTACAAGCTGTATTTTGCTAGCTCAAGAATCTGGAACCCAATGTAATTAGGATGAGTAATTTTAATGAATGGTCTGGAACTGACAGACAATAATTTATTGTCACCTAAATGCACCATACGTTTAAAGCGAGGATTCTTCACCTCTCGTAAAAAGACCCTAGCAGAAGTCACTAGTTTGGTGTCAATGGCATAACGAGCTGGGTTCAGCAGTGTTTTACCGAAAACACTATTCGTTAGTAATTTGAAAAGTGTTTTCCTATCGTTACTGGTGGAAGCATTTCTATTGTTAACGTTGGTGTTAACAAATTCTGCCATAAAATCTGACTGACTGAACTCGTAAATTGCCTGTATAGTTTCCACTTCAAGTCTTATCTCAATAAATAGTTGCAAAAGGTGAAGAGATATGAAATAATGTTTCTTGGGGAGATGATCTCCAACCAGTTTAATATTTTTTTTAGGAAGATTTGTAATGTTATTTGTTTCCAGAAGTCCCCTACTAAATGGTGAGATATCCTCCATACTTATTCCCCTATGGTGTAAACAAAGGGGTAGATCGTCTGTTAGTCTAGCTATTTCAGGTTTTATGTGTTTGGTGTCAATTAATAGCCAGTACCCTTTGTTAGAAGAGAATGGCTGTTCTGTCATTATCTTCCCTTCGCTAATGAAGGAGTTCATCTCATCAGATGACAACCTTCTTAGACCACCATAGGGTAATTTCTTAGTCATACAACTCCCATAAAGCGAGTTGAAGTCTAAATACAGTAAGAATGAAGATCTATCCTCCTGGGGGTTAAAAGATGGGTTGACATAGCGGTTGTTAGCTCAGTCGTAACTCCTAACTGCAGTTGTAAAACCCCCTCGTATGTTTTGTGATATCAGATTGTGCAACGTCACATCTGCACTTAACTCTAATGATATTTTGCTACTTTTCAGGAAGCAGTCGTAGGAGTACCCCGGAAGGTTACAGTAATTGGTCATTTCTAATGAATAGATATCATTTAGAATTACCCTGTGGTGGGTAAAAATGTCAGCCAGTAAACCGACATCACACCTCAAATAAATGAGGAGGTAGTCTTTTAATATCCTACACCCTGTTGCCTCCCATACTAATTTAGAATGTCTATATTCTTCCAAAGTTATACCTGATTTGTTTAGGGAGCTGCAAAACATTTCAATAGGAGGGAGTGTTGTGTCATTAAAGCAGCTGATTTTTGTGGTATATTCATAAGGGAAAAACTGCTTACCCTTTAAGAGTAGGTGGTGACTTTTTTTGGGTAAGCCATCTATCATTGAGGGAGTGAATGTTAAGGGGCTGGCTGAATCAATGTGGGTCTATGCTAGGGATGAAAGACTATCTGTAATAAAAGCTAGTGAATCAAGAAATTTAAGGTTGCCTATTTCTACCTTAAGATATTTAGTCCCCTGCCTCATGAGGATATTGCTCTTAATATTTGAACCCATGGCAAACTCCCTCAAAATTAAGCCCATGTCATAAGACATATTGTGAGCAAGTAGGACTAAAGTCTCTAGAGCATTCTTGTGGCGGAGGTTGCAGTAATTACATAGAGCTCCAATATAATTGAGCTTTTCCCTAAGGTGATCATGATGTTGAACCTTGAAATTGGAGGGTGTAAATACCTCCTCACAAAACTGACTGTGAGAGTTTGTAGTTGAGAATTTGTGGAATAAATTGAAATTGGTATAAGGAATTTTAGCTCGGAAAATTTCTAAGAACTTTCTTTATTCTTTAACCTTTATTCCTGTCGTGATATTCAACTAGGTCGCCTGAGGAAGGACTTGCTTAGCTAACACACCAGTGTAGTAACCAGCTCATTCCTCACTTTGGGACCATGTATGAACAATTGACTAGGCGCGAGCAAACGCCGAGACCCCAATGAAAATTGAAATCCCCCCCACTTAGGCCGCCGACCTTCGCCAATCGCCGAAGCGAATCTAACGAGTAGGTCACGGGCTCTCACAACAATAATTTATTGTTGTGTGGTGCCGTATATTTGATCCAAAGCTCAGAAAGTTAGCCTCAATTTTAGTCGAGGGTGAAGAACATTTGCATAACAATAATAATGTGTGGGGGTGTAACGAAAAGACAGTGTTAACCATAACAACTTAGTTTATTCAATAAAGTACTAACTACTACAACAAAACAAAAGAAATGTCAATGACGTTACTCGAAATCCTTCCTGTGACACTATCAATGACAGCTAGACACCAGCCCCTCGGACTGCATAATGAACTAACTCGAACATAAGCGTGACCACAGAGGAATCAACAAGCAAGCAAGAACTAACAGATCTATAATCACAATTACAACAAATGACACAATAGGTTCTGAAATACGTCTCCAGTAACCTCCTAACTGTTCTACGCCTCAGTGCAGTCTACTCCTGCAACAGCGGTTGCAATGCAATCAAATCAGTAGTCTTTCAATGACAACAATAACTAATGGGTTCACTGGCAACTCCAGCACCCTTCCTCAAATTAATCCTTACGTTAACACTCCGTCCCACGGACGATCAACAATCAATAACAATTGATTTACGTTAATAACACAATAACATTTACGTTAATTACAAGGTAACATTTACGTTAAATTAACAACTCTTACAACTGTCACTAGTAACGCGGAAATTACACAACACTCTACCCGTCGAGCATTCAGTGAGAAAATCCCATTAATCCCTGTACTTCCAGACAGCTGATTAATCTCTTTACTAGTTACGTTAATTTACGTTAATCGGTTACTAATCACTCAGCGATGGTAAACTCTGATTTGCAATGTCCAAAGTGCTAAGAGAACGGTAATCACTCGTGATTACCTTTAGAGTAATTAATTACTATCCTCAAGATCAATAATTAAACAATTAAAATACGCAACCTTTCACACTGGCTCAGCAATTTACATTAAGGTACGAATTCCGTCTGAGCCTTCCATACTCAGACCAATTCAGGCGACTAATAACAGTAATTAGCCCCACGTTTACGTTATTCTAAAATGACGCTACTCCTCTCACGAGTCAATCAAGTGCCGGTACTTCCGGGCAGATAACGACGTTACGTTAATGGAACAATGTAGCCTTCGTGTGAGTCGATCAACCAAGGATCGAGATTAATTACTTTGACTTCCTGAAACACGTCAATTACCCGGCCCACTGACCGTTAATTACGACAGACAATACTCTAATTCTTATCTGGCTGATGGCTAGGCTCCTCGAGACTACCGTAGCTGCTTACAGGAAAGTAAATTAACCCAAACGCATTCTACGTTACTCAAATTGTCAAAGAACAAATTCTCTTAAAGCAATGGGCGTTCCCTTGGTTACGTTATATTAATTGCCTCGCAATCACCTCACTGAATACTGGACTTCGATGTCCTACCAGATAACCAGGAGAATATATGTATATCCAAGTACTCGTCTACAGCCGAGTTCACCCACGACAATGACAAATCACACTAACAAATCACAGTGATTTACGTTACAATCCGGTTGCAATGACAATACTGCAGAATCTAGCAAAATAACATACAGGACATGAACCCTCTAGAACACTGCCCCACAATGGTTTTACTGAACTGCAATCACATACGGTGATTGCTCAACACTAGCAATAATCACCATCAAATAACAACCCCCTTTGCAATAACACACACGGCAAGTACTCCAATTTCCAAATATTAGGATACTGCACACACTTACTTACTTACTGCTGCAAATGACCCCTAGAACATAGGTCACTATATTGCAATCACCACACAGTAAATAACACAATAACACTGGGCACCGTGACACTACGATTATATATATATATATATAATTACCGCTGACACATGTAGCCTACAGCTATCAAACGTTATTGGGAACACTAAGGAGAATCTCACACTCCTTAAATCACATGGGTGAGTGATTTATCGGTCACGCATGCCGATAAACACTCGAGAGTTACGTTACTCGACAGAGCGGGGGCGGTCTCTCTAGACGGCCTCGTCACTCACCAAACCTCACCAAAATTACGTTAATTAATACTGCAACCACAATATATATATTTATATAAATCACACTTGTCACGGCCCTGGGAACACTACAAGAAATTTAAGCCACACTGTGGCACACTCCACAATAATCATTGCCAGGAATCACTGGCGTTACACATACCTGAGCGCTCAGTGTTGGAATTCCACACCTGCAAGACCACACATGGAAATGATATCACTCCGTCCCACGGACGATCAAAAATGATTACCACAATGAAATAAAAGATTTTATTACATGGACATCCTCTCCGTCCTTGGCTAATCTATGTATATTCTGTGTTCCCGTGTGTACCCACACACACACACACACTGTACGTCTGTGTACACCAGACCTTAAGTCCCTCTGGACTGACAAGATGACAACACAGGTGATTAATCTCCTCGCCCACAATTCACTCCACCTGAACAGGTGCTGCGTGACAATGTGACGGAACACTTGACCTCGAATTCAAGCTTTAGAGACTACTAATCACCGAAATACACACATAGGTACTTACTCATTCACACTGCCGGCTTTACACACCATTCCCATACATCAGGCACCCCGCTATAGGTGGCTGGCTCGCTCCGGGTGGCGTAGGCGGCGGTAGTTCCTGACCGTAGTACTTATACGGAAAATTGGCGCACACTCGAACCCCTCCCACTCAACACGGCCGAGTTCGCACCCTCGACTCCCCGGTGAAGTGAAGCGTTCATACCCAGGTGACACGCCCAACGATAGCGTCTCACACCAACCTTGGGAAATTGCCTTAACACTGACACGAATTTCCCCGTTCCCATCGACTGCTACAGAGCACTAGCAAGTCTAATCATCACTGGTATGGGATCTACGAGTCTGTTGCTGCTCGTATGCACATTCCCCCACGATCCCAGATCACTGTACCTCTACCCCCTGCATACAATAATGTCTTAAACCCCTCCAAGCGACGACTTCGGCCGGATTCTGTGACGACCGATGTCGTAGGTGAAGCAGGAAGCATCCCCAGCAAACACAGAACGTTTGTGGACGTTTTTAAATGGTTCCACAAAGGTAATACTGTAACTTTTGACATAAATACGTATATCTGACATTCTTAAAACCAAAGGATATAACTAAAAACATATATTCTTATGACACAGTTTTTTAAGATTTATGTAAAAATTTAAAAATAATAGTAAATGCTATGGTATTATAATGTTTTCATGCTTTATATTTAAGAATAAATAATTTTCAGTCAACATTTAGTTTTTTTTGTTTACTTTCTGTAAAGCTATCCAATTTACGTTCTTATAACATAAATATAACATTTATATGACGTCAGTATAACGTTATTTACACGACATCATTACGTTATTATGATGTTATATTAACGTATAATTCCTGTGTGAAAACCAGAATATATATTGAACTTTATGTTTTAAACATTGTAAAGTTATCATAAAACTTGGATTAGACGGTAAGCATGCTTTACTTATGAAAATATACAAACAAATCAACAAAAACATTTTAACATAAAAAACATAAACATAACATAAATTAATTGCATGCATGGGAGTTAACTGGAACTCTGTAATATTGCATACATGAACCTTAAGGTACAAACCCAGTGTATTTACTCATACAGTTCTTTCCTAAATCTAAATTTTTCCAATTTTTACACTTTGTTTCGAGTTCTGTCTTGTGTTGCTACTTTTAATACCCCATTAATGTCCCCTTTGTTATGTCCATTCATCCCATTGTGCACCTCTACCATATATCACTCCTAATTCTTTGCTTTTCTAGAGAATGTAATATAAGCTTTGACAATCTTTCTTCATATGACAGGTTAACAGGTAGAACAAAGATTACCATTTATATATGGATAACCATTATAAGTCGGTTTGAATGAGTGAATTGCTGCTTGAAGATAGGTATATACACGTGTGGTACTATCAGATTGCATCGTGGTGAGCCTAAAACCCTTCAGATCCAAGCAAAGGGTAAAATGCCAGCAGATACAATTGCGAACACATTGATACCAAAATGAAAGACATATGACGAGAATTGAGGTAACCAAAGTGAAAAGTGTGTTCACATTACATTGCACTAGAGTGCTCCCAGGTTACTTTCTCTCACTTTCTCTGTTTTGTGTGGATGGTCCGCCGTGCTTTCATCACGTCAGCGGGTGGAGCACGCTGCTGTTTTTGACATTTCATGCATAAATTCCGGTTGGAAATTCTATTGCGAACACATTGATACCAAAATGAAAGACCTAGGATGACAATTGAGGTGACCAGAATGAAAAGAGTGTATACATTTTATCGCTCTTGTGCGCTCCCTGGTAACACGCTCTCGCTTTCTCTGTTTGTTGCGGATGGTAAGCCGGGCTTTTGGAGTTTATATGCCTTTAGTCCTGTAGAGAATTCTATTGCGAACACATTGATGCTAAATTGAAAAACCTAGGATGAGAATTGAGGTAACAAAGTTGAAAAGGGTATACACTTTTCAGTATTATCACGCTCAGCTTTCTTTTTCTGGTACCCTTGGCCTACATTCATCTTGTCGGCGGGTGGAGCGCGCTGCTGTCTTTGACATTATATGCACATAGTTCTGTTGGGAATTCTATTGCGAACGCATTGATACCAAAATGAAAGACATAGGACGAGAATTAAGGTGACAAAGTTGAAAAGAGTATACACTTTTCAGTATTTCCGCACACTACCAGGGAATGTCCAAAAAAAAATGGAGAGAGTGGAGGGGTAACTTGCTCAAAACGCGAAATTGTTTGGGGAGATTAACTTTCGTTCAATACTATTATGCAAGAGGAGCGACACATCTATGGTTCATCCAATAAAATCAGCAGACTTCTAGATGTTACTACTGCTCGGCTTAGACTCGGTTACAAGTATTTCTGGGAATTCTCATTATCTGCCGATGTAGACCTGACCAAATGTTAACTGTCAACAAAATTATTCGCACACCCTCCGTCACTATGTGATAGTGAATTCAGAGACAATTTTATAACCAATGTACCAACGATGTGTCAATATTTCATTCAAAATTATCTGGTACCAGAAATTTTAGCCAAATATCCCCAGTTTGCTAACTGTAAGTAGTAACAAAGTGATTGTAACCTATCCACCGCTGCCCACTGGATGGGGGGCGGTGTGCAGGACAAACATATCAATTGTGACACTAGCTCTCCACATATGTCAGTTGCTTAATTTAGAAACTGTACTTGTGATCGATCTCGAACCCATTGTTGATGTGACGACTTATACTGAATTTTGTAACTAGCTCATCAAGATTGTAACTTGCTTAGCTAAATGAATTGTGGGGTTCAGTCCCTGAGCCCATTATGTGCCTCTGCAACCCTTTCCACTACCGCCCACAAGATGGGTATGGGATGCATAATAAATGAACTAAACTAACTTTAAGGCATCCTGAAAGAAAGCTTGGAGGGTTTGAAAAATTGCAGAACGAAGCCGTGAGGATAATCCTTGGGTGCCCTCGTACCACAAAGATACTTAATATGAGAAAGGAACTTAATATTCCGAGCGTTGTTTATCGTGTTACTGAAAATAACTGTCAAATTGGTATAAAAATGCTTAGGCTAGCTCATCCTAACCCTTGCACAGAAGCCCTCCAGAATTTCTTTATTGAATGTTGAAAACAACCCTCAAGTTGACTATTTCCGTAACAGCATGCACTCCTGTATGCTAATCCCCACAATCACCAAGCCCACCCGAGTCACTCAAACATCTGCCACTACCCTGGATCACCTTTGGACTAATATAACAGCTCCCCTTACATCTGGGGTAATTTATGACAGAACAACTGACCACTATCCTACTTTCCTCATAGCAAACATTGACACATCACCACCAGAAACCAAAAAACTTTCATTCAGGCTACATAGTGAATCAGCTTTAGGCAATCTCTCTAATGCACTTCACAATATTAACTGGGAATCTGAATTTAATAATTCACAGGATATAAACTCATCAACTAACCTCTTTCTCTACAAAACTCTAAGCCTCTACAACACTCACTGTCCCCTCCTTACCAAACAAGTAACTGATAAAAGAAAAAATAACCCGTGGCTCACAAGTGGCATAATTAAATCAATCAACAAAAAACATGAATACGAAAAGAAATTTAGGAGTGGCCTAATTCCAATGGAAGTAGTTAAAAGGTACTCGTCAGTGCTTACCAGTATCATAAGAAAAGCAAAACTTTCATATTATGAGACTAGATTCAAAGAAGCAAAAGGCAACATGAAAAGCACATGGAATACCATCTCTAACATCCTGGGAACTAAACAACACTCCCACAACCAGATAACACTCTCTAAGGATGGCCTTACACTGTCATCTGACTTAGAAATGGCGAATGAATTTAATAGCTTCTTTTCATCGATTGGTGCTAACCTTGCAAGTAAAATCCCACAGACTCAGACACATATCAACACATATCTCTCAGGCAGCTATCCAAACTCTCTTCTCCTCTCACCAGTCAGCCCGTCAGATGTTGTGTCCATCATACATTCACTAAAAACCAAAGCTGGGAACATCAGTGAAATCCCATCCATTGTATACAAGAGCGCCTCCCATATGCCCTTGCACCACCTATAGCTCTGCTGTTCAACAAATCCCTTGAGTGTCATACATTCCCTGATATCCTTAAAAACGCAAGAGTAACGCCAGTTCATAAAGGAGCTAGTGGATTATGTTGCATCTCTGCTTGCCTTGATGACTGAAAGAAAGCTTAAAGGGCTTGAAAACTTGCAGAACGAAGCCTTGAAGATAATCCTTGGATGTCCCTAGTACCACAAAGATACTTAACATGAGGAAGGAACTTAATATTAACTTAATAATAGAATATGAGTGCATATTCTACTGCATTACTATTTGTAATGATCCTCATATTGTGCTTCAGTAATCCAATGTATAACCCTGAGATGTTTTCCTAATTGTACTTAGGATTCCTTGTTCATTATTGTGTATTGTTCTGATCTGCTTTTGTGTCGAAAATTCTTGCATCGTACCTGTAAACAATTTTTTGACAATTTTACTGTAATTATCCTACTTAAAATCATCTGTACTTGTAAAGTAAAGCTGTAATGTACCTGTTAAACACTTTTTATCAATTTTACATTTAATTATTTCTCTAAAACTCTGTTTAAGAATTTGCTCAAAGATTAGTTTAAGGACTTGCCCGAAACTCTATATATGCAAGCTAGTGGTTTTACAAGATTATAATTCTAACTTAAGCTCTATGTTGTGTCTTAACCCCCCAATGTACGTTCTTGTATATATATAAATAAATAAAATAAATAAATAACGAGGGATCGAGGCATTAATGCGCAGTACGTGCTTCCCTCATCTGTGACGTCACAGCGCCATCTGACGACAGCATAAACACAGGCGGCCATTTTATGTTCCACCAAGATTAAAAAAAAAAAATAATTTTGCCCCGAGGGGCGAGTTTATTGGGCAGCGCCCAATGTGTTCGCAATAGAATGTTCTACAAGAACATGTATAAAATAAGTGACACAGAGATTATTGATGTGTGTATTTGTGTGGGTGATTATAAATATGCATGTGTATGTATATATGTATACGTATATATATATATATATATATATGTACATGTATGTATGAGAGTGTGTACATGTATATATAACATTAATAATTTTGTAACTAGCGTCAAAAATTGTTATTTGCTTAGCTAAACAAACTAGAGAGTTCAGTTCCTGAACCCATTATGTGCCTCTGTAATCCTTTACACCACCGCCCACGGGATGGGTATGGGGTGCATAATAAAGAAAGATATTGAAATAATAAGGGTATGAAATGTATCAACATAAAACATTAATGTTAATGGCCATCAGGTAAAATCAGGTTATTATTTGTAAAGAATTTAAATGAGTTAAACTAAATACGAACTTAATATGTTTTGCTAACGCAAAAATATATTCCCGAGGTATTGTAATTGCAAATAAATATTTAATACAATTATTTGTATCATTTTTTTTATTTTAGATTTCCGTATTGCTTGATAATATATAATAGCGTTTAGATAATGCTAGCGCTGGACATTCTTTAGGCTCGTTGCATGTTGTGGTAGTCGCCGCCATTTTAAAACCGTGTCGAGAGGGACGGCTGCTGGCTTATCCACAAAATCCTGCTGCATCTTCAATAGTTAAGGTAACTGTTTTCTTTTATTTGCTCTTAGACATGTGTAGTATATATATAAGCTTGTGGTGGTAGGCTGGATGGTGTGTTGATGGCCCTGGAGGCGTGTTGATGGCCTGGAGGCGTGTTGATGGCCCTGGCTGGATGGTGTGTTGATGGTGGTGTTGTGTTGATGGCCCTGGAGGTGTGTTGATGGTGGTGTTGTGTTGATGGCCCTGGAGGTGTGTTGATGGTGGTGTTGTGTTGATGGCCCTGGAGGTGTGTTGATGGTGGTGTTGTGTTGATGGCCCTGGAGGTGTGTTGATGGTGGTGTTGTGTTGATGGCCCTGGAGGTGTGTTGATGGTGGTGTTGTGTTGATGGCCCTGGAGGTGTGTTGATGGTGGTGTTGTGTTGATGGCCCTGGAGGTGTGTTGATGGTGGTGTTGTGTTGATGGCCCTGGAGGTGTGTTGATGGTGGTGTTGTGTTGATGGCCCTGGAGGCGTGTTGATGGCCCTGGAGGTGTGTTGGTGGCCCTAGCTGGAGGTGTGTTGATGGCCCTATATATTATATTAGGAATATCAGAGGTCCCAGGACAATTATTGTGCATGTGTAGTATGTATATTTATGTAGTATATTTGGCATATTTAATGGCATTTAGTTAAGGCCACTTAGTGGCATGTCTCTGCACCGTTTCCAGTTTGTTGATATGCTTTCTAAGATATGGGCACCATACAACTGCTGCATACTCCAACTTTGGTGTAACAAAAATTGTGAACAATTTCAAAATTTTCAAAATTTCAATTTCAAAATTTCAAAAAATGCATTTTTATATCATTAGTATTGAATAATAATAATGCAAATAATTGACTTATAAATGATGTACAATTAATTGGTAGGTGATATTATATTATTAATATTTTTTCATTCTTGCAAAGCCTTAACAAAGCCATTAACATGTTAATATAAACTTGATCACCTTCCACTTATTTTCTCATGTGCTACCTACATGTACAAAACCTTATTCCTAAATGCATATTTTGTTCTGAAGCTTGTCCTTTATATGTTGTGTATCACCATCTCTGGAGAGTTTTATCTGATTGATGTATAAATTACTTTTAATTTTACAGAATATTATTGTTATACTGAATTTATTATTATATAAATAACTTAATTTTACAGAATCATCTATCAACGCACATCCACAAGTTGAGGAGGAGGATGTGACCTTCCAGATTTCTCAAGTACTGAAACATAGACCAAACAGGCCTGGTGGATCTAGGTACAAGGTAAAATAATTTAAATTTTTTTTTTTTTTTTTCCTAATTGTCCGATATATATATATATATATATATATATATATATATATATATATATATATGTCGTACCTAGTAGCCAGAACGCACTTCTCAGCCTACTATGCAAGGCCAAATTTGCCTAATAAGCCAAGTTTTCCTGAATTAATATATTTTCTATAATTTTTTTCTTATGAAATGATAAAGCTACCCATTTCATTATGTATGAGGTTAATGTTTTTTTATTGGAGTTAAAATTAACGTAGATATATGACCGAACCTAACCAACCCTACCTAACCTAACCTAACCTATCTTTATAGGTTAGGTTAGGTTAGGTAGTAGAGAAAGTTAGGTTAGGTTAGGTAGGTTAGGTAGTCGAAAAACAATTAATTCATGAAAACTTGGCTTATTAGGCAAATCGGGCCTTGCATAGTAGGCTGAGAAGCGAGTTCTGGCTACTAGGTACGACATATATATATATATATATATATATATATATATATATATATATATATATATATATATATATATATATAGTGTGTGTGTGTGTGTCGTACCTAGTAGCCAGAACGCACTTCTCAGCCTACTATGCAAGGCCAAATTTGCCTAATAAGCCAAGTTTTCCTGAATTAATATATTTTCTATAATTTTTTTCTTATGAAATGATAAAGCTACCCATTTCATTATGTATGAGGTTAATGTTTTTTTATTGGAGTTAAAATTAACGTAGATATATGACCGAACCTAACCAACCCTACCTAACCTAACCTAACCTATCTTTATAGGTTAGGTTAGGTTAGGTAGTAGAGAAAGTTAGGTTAGGTTAGGTAGGTTAGGTAGTCGAAAAACAATTAATTC
>NC_091186.1:33745297-33790297 GCF_040958095.1 Procambarus clarkii | reverse complement strand
TCTCTCTGGCTCTGACTCTCTCTCTAGCTCTGACTCTCTCTCTAGCTCTGACTCACTCTCTGGCTCTCTCTGGCTCTGGCTCTCTCTCTCTCTGGCTCTCTCTTTCTCTCTGGCTCTCTCTTTCTCTCTGGCTCTCTCTTTCTCTCTGGCTCGCTCTCTCTCTCTCTGGCTCTGGCTGGCTCTCTCTCTCTCTCTCTCTCTCTGGCTCTGACTCTCTCTCTCTCTGGCTCTCGCTCTCTCTCTCTGGCTCTCATATTTCATTTGATTTAAAAATGTCTGAGATTTTTACTTAATCTAAGTTATATTGCATGGTGCTAATATGAATATTATACATGACTTTTTTCTTTTCTTTCTCTCTCTCTTTCTCCCTTTCTTTCTTTCTCTTTCTTTCCTTCTCTCTCTCTTTTTCTTTCTCTTTCTACATGAATATTATACTTGACTGTTTACATTCACTTGTAGATTTTTATTTTTAGTTAATTAGTCCTAAACTTTTGATTAATAGATTTTTATTATTAGTCATAGAAAAACTATAGTGTTATATGTATACTCGGAAAATTTTACTTGTTTTAGTTTTAAGTAACAATAACTGCTTGTAACGTCAGACTGATCTCAGCATGACATGAATCACAGGCTGCTTGATCACAAAATCTATTGTGTTCACATATTGCATATATAGATTTTTATAGATTTTTAAATTTTTACTTTTATATTCTGTTATAGATATAGTCTATATATTTCGAGCTATTACATATATTTTGTTGTATTACTCATTCTTAATTAAATAAATATAATATTTTAATTCTCTTTTTGTACCCTATTTATTTGTAATTTACACATACATATATAGGATGTCCATTTCTTTCTCAGATATGTCTTCTTTCTTTCTCTCCCTTTCTATTTCAGATATGAATTAAAAAATTATTATACCCTAATTTACCCTAAACGTTTTAATGTAGGTAATTAAAAGATTATAAAAAAGTTTTTAGAAATGTTAATTATTTACGTTCTAAGGTTGTATATAAAAGTTCTCAAAAAACATTTTCTAAACGTAATTATAAACGTGCTGAAAACAATGAAATGTCGTTTTTAGGATGTTTTAAAAACATGAAAATGTTTGCTGGGTCAGCAGTTGTAGTCCAGCCACCACGACGCCCTATACTCCAATTTGGCCGAATTGAGTACAGGATGCATCTTGACAAGGTGGCGGCTGAGTTCAGAATGATGCTCACACCGGCTCTTCCCGCGTCCTTCTCGAAATAACCAATGAGAGGAAGGCATACAGCGGCCTACCCCTCTCATCCAATCAGCGACGGTGTAGCATAGCCCCTAGGGCAGCTCCAAGATGGCCGACCAACATGGCGGCTCAAGATGTTTACTAAGATGGCGGCTGTCTCCATGACAACCACTCAAGTGGCCAGCGAGCGTGGGGCCCCACATGTCTACCCACCCCACGCCTGCGGCCTAGGCGTTCGCGCGCAAAGTTGTCTGGCTCCATGCCATACAATGAGATGATGCTATCAGCTCTAGCACTGTCCACAGACATGCCACCCCGGCCAGGGTAACATTTATGGACTGCTGATGACTGGGGCTCTCACATGAGCCCAAACACTAGATGTTTCGGTTGCTGGTACAAAACTTAAGTCCGCCCACTTAACAAGTGCACTTAACAAGTGTACTGGCTCCCACAGGCATAAGAGCACTATTGTAAGTGAGCTGGTGAACCACCCCCTCACATAACTCCCCACCAAAAAGATAAAATTTCCCGGAGGAAAATTTCATCTAAAATCACCAGCCACTTACACTTGGCTCTTAATTAAGTGCACGGCGGCTGGGTGGTGGTGGTGATTCATCCGTTTTCTGTTGACGTCGGTGGCTGGCGGGACAAGATGTGACGTCACTGGCTCGTCCAGGGTGGTACTTCCTGACCATAGTGCGGTCGTGCTCAGGTTCTGGGTCCAGGTTAAGCCGGCTCAACGCCTCGCAGCTTCCCTTCCTCAGTCCCTTCACACTCTCGCCCCACAGGTCTGTGTCATACTGGACACAATAGGTAGCACACTGGGATGGACTTACCAATGAAGTACATACTCAACACCTTCCCTACCCTACCGACACAATCCCGACAGTTAGCAGACTGTCTTGACTTCCCGGTGACAGGGTCTTTCTTCCTGTCTGTCTGTCACTCTCAGACCGGGTTGCTCTACCGACTGAGTTGACCGGGCTGAGGCCTCTTCAGCAGCTGTCAAACCTCGCCCCTCACTGAGCACTTGGTCACTGACCTGCTCGTTCTTCAATCTCTCAGCGACCGTTCGTTTGTCTGAACGATCTTCCAACAGCCTGAAAGATTGGTCCAGACTATCCACTTCACTTGTGGGAACCACAGCTACCTTAGCCTCACCACTGGCAACATCAAGCAGACGTTTACTCTCCTGAGTGGTGTTAACCCTCGCGGGCCTGGCGGGTCGACAGGTTGTGGCGGGATCACCTGATCCGGGCCACACCCGTCTCACTGGGCTCACCCCCGTTTTCTGTGAAATGAAAGAAGGAAAATTGCTCTTTTTTCCTTTTACCTCATGCACCTGATCTTTCGCCTGATAAGAGGCGACCATGACTTCCTCAGCTGGCGGCCGTGTGACATCGCCGTCAGCTGGTGTTACCCATCTGAGTCCCTCTGAATCAGTTCTCGTTTTCTGTGCAATAGGGAGAGAAGGATGGCTCCGGTTTCCTTTCACCTGCTGCGCCTCTTCTTCTGTCTGAGCGGCGGTGATCTCTGCTCGACCAGCCGGCTGACGCTTGGTGTCAACGCCAGCGGGTTTAACCTTCCTCTCACCTGTTCCTGTTTCCTCTGGGTCATTTCCACAGGACAGACCCACCTGGTTCCCTATACCAGGAGTATTACCTATCAAAAGTCCATACACTGCCTTTCTACTTAGCGCAGCTTTGATCTTACCTTTGATATATGGGGTGTCTACCAACACGGACACTTCTTCCATGTCCTCACCAGTGCCATCTGGGTACTGGACACGGAGGGTTCGACCTGTTCTGCTCTCAGGCTCAACCAAACTGCTCCTGACCATGTTAACTGTAGCACCCCGGTCTCGAAAGACACTCGTCCATTGCCCATTAACTCTTCCTCTAGTTAACTCGAGTGTGTCTCTTAGGGCATCACCTCCCACGGTACTCATGCCTGTAACGTGCACCTTGGTCACCTTCTTAGTCTTAAGCCTAGTGTTGCTCGGGCACTTAGCTGCTCGGTGACCTGCCATGTTGCATGTGAAACACCTGGGTCCCTTAACCTTGGGTTTCTGTTGGTGTCCCTTAGACTTACCTTCTTTAGGTTTGGCTCCCTTACTTGGAGCTTGAGTAAACCTTTCAACCTTCGTCACACATCGATCTAGGTATGCATCCCTAGGATCGATCTTCTCCTCTCTTGGCAATAGAGGAGGTACCTCTACTTCCAGCGCCTGTACCTCTGAGCTTGGCGCGGCAGGAGGGGCTTGACTCCCCGTCCTTGCCTCGGATTGCACTCTTGCAATTTCCAATCTAGTCAATCTCTCGTGGTGGGCATTCCACATGTAAGCCACAAATTTGGCCTTATCCTCTCTTTGCAGTTTCATAGCATCAGCTTGAGCTGCTAGGTACTCTAAAGTAATTTCCTCCTGGGGTTGTTCAGTCCCCCTCCTGAGAGGTTGTTCTGGTATCTGATTGACTACTTCCAATGAAACGTTTCTGTGGCCCAAGGAATCAGTCCTTAGCCTAGGCTGGGGTCGCGACTCCCCTTCCTTCTCCTGGGGTGGACTCAATCCTACACCCCCTGACATACCGACTATACCACGGTCGGCTAGGGGAACTCCCTTGTCCCCTAGATCACTTCTGTTTGCTCTTTCTAGACATAGACGCCGTACATAGGCATTATGGTCCTCAACATACCGCCTACATTCCTCATCTGTACGACTGTTTCTATCCTTTGGCAGCACGCCATACTTAGTCACATACAGATATACGTACTTCTTTCTATAATCCTCATCCATTCTGTGTGTGTGGTGTGTGTGTACCTAATCCTGCTAACCGACAACATACACACCCACAGCAATATTGTTCTGCAATGTTCTGCACACCTTTCTTCACATGTTTCTCAACTTGATGAATCTTACTTTTCTGATTATGAATCAAAAGTCTACGGCCCCACGTTGGGCGCCACGCTGTGAGAGTTTGTAGTTGAGAATTTGTGGAATAAATTGAAATTGGTATAAGGAATTTTAGCTCGGAAAATTTCTAAGAACTTTCTTTATTCTTTAACCTTTATTCCTGTCGTGATATTCAACTAGGTCGCCTGAGGAAGGACTTGCTTAGCTAACACACCAGTGTAGTAACCAGCTCATTCCTCACTTTGGGACCATGTATGAACAATTGACTAGGCGCGAGCAAACGCCGAGACCCCAATGAAAATTGAAATCCCCCCCACTTAGGCCGCCGACCTTCGCCAATCGCCGAAGCGAATCTAACGAGTAGGTCACGGGCTCTCACAACAATAATTTATTGTTGTGTGGTGCCGTATATTTGATCCAAAGCTCAGAAAGTTAGCCTCAATTTTAGTCGAGGGTGAAGAACATTTGCATAACAATAATAATGTGTGGGGGTGTAACGAAAAGACAGTGTTAACCATAACAACTTAGTTTATTCAATAAAGTACTAACTACTACAACAAAACAAAAGAAATGTCAATGACGTTACTCGAAATCCTTCCTGTGACACTATCAATGACAGCTAGACACCAGCCCCTCGGACTGCATAATGAACTAACTCGAACATAAGCGTGACCACAGAGGAATCAACAAGCAAGCAAGAACTAACAGATCTATAATCACAATTACAACAAATGACACAATAGGTTCTGAAATACGTCTCCAGTAACCTCCTAACTGTTCTACGCCTCAGTGCAGTCTACTCCTGCAACAGCGGTTGCAATGCAATCAAATCAGTAGTCTTTCAATGACAACAATAACTAATGGGTTCACTGGCAACTCCAGCACCCTTCCTCAAATTAATCCTTACGTTAACACTCCGTCCCACGGACGATCAACAATCAATAACAATTGATTTACGTTAATAACACAATAACATTTACGTTAATTACAAGGTAACATTTACGTTAAATTAACAACTCTTACAACTGTCACTAGTAACGCGGAAATTACACAACACTCTACCCGTCGAGCATTCAGTGAGAAAATCCCATTAATCCCTGTACTTCCAGACAGCTGATTAATCTCTTTACTAGTTACGTTAATTTACGTTAATCGGTTACTAATCACTCAGCGATGGTAAACTCTGATTTGCAATGTCCAAAGTGCTAAGAGAACGGTAATCACTCGTGATTACCTTTAGAGTAATTAATTACTATCCTCAAGATCAATAATTAAACAATTAAAATACGCAACCTTTCACACTGGCTCAGCAATTTACATTAAGGTACGAATTCCGTCTGAGCCTTCCATACTCAGACCAATTCAGGCGACTAATAACAGTAATTAGCCCCACGTTTACGTTATTCTAAAATGACGCTACTCCTCTCACGAGTCAATCAAGTGCCGGTACTTCCGGGCAGATAACGACGTTACGTTAATGGAACAATGTAGCCTTCGTGTGAGTCGATCAACCAAGGATCGAGATTAATTACTTTGACTTCCTGAAACACGTCAATTACCCGGCCCACTGACCGTTAATTACGACAGACAATACTCTAATTCTTATCTGGCTGATGGCTAGGCTCCTCGAGACTACCGTAGCTGCTTACAGGAAAGTAAATTAACCCAAACGCATTCTACGTTACTCAAATTGTCAAAGAACAAATTCTCTTAAAGCAATGGGCGTTCCCTTGGTTACGTTATATTAATTGCCTCGCAATCACCTCACTGAATACTGGACTTCGATGTCCTACCAGATAACCAGGAGAATATATGTATATCCAAGTACTCGTCTACAGCCGAGTTCACCCACGACAATGACAAATCACACTAACAAATCACAGTGATTTACGTTACAATCCGGTTGCAATGACAATACTGCAGAATCTAGCAAAATAACATACAGGACATGAACCCTCTAGAACACTGCCCCACAATGGTTTTACTGAACTGCAATCACATACGGTGATTGCTCAACACTAGCAATAATCACCATCAAATAACAACCCCCTTTGCAATAACACACACGGCAAGTACTCCAATTTCCAAATATTAGGATACTGCACACACTTACTTACTTACTGCTGCAAATGACCCCTAGAACATAGGTCACTATATTGCAATCACCACACAGTAAATAACACAATAACACTGGGCACCGTGACACTACGATTATATATATATATATATAATTACCGCTGACACATGTAGCCTACAGCTATCAAACGTTATTGGGAACACTAAGGAGAATCTCACACTCCTTAAATCACATGGGTGAGTGATTTATCGGTCACGCATGCCGATAAACACTCGAGAGTTACGTTACTCGACAGAGCGGGGGCGGTCTCTCTAGACGGCCTCGTCACTCACCAAACCTCACCAAAATTACGTTAATTAATACTGCAACCACAATATATATATTTATATAAATCACACTTGTCACGGCCCTGGGAACACTACAAGAAATTTAAGCCACACTGTGGCACACTCCACAATAATCATTGCCAGGAATCACTGGCGTTACACATACCTGAGCGCTCAGTGTTGGAATTCCACACCTGCAAGACCACACATGGAAATGATATCACTCCGTCCCACGGACGATCAAAAATGATTACCACAATGAAATAAAAGATTTTATTACATGGACATCCTCTCCGTCCTTGGCTAATCTATGTATATTCTGTGTTCCCGTGTGTACCCACACACACACACACACTGTACGTCTGTGTACACCAGACCTTAAGTCCCTCTGGACTGACAAGATGACAACACAGGTGATTAATCTCCTCGCCCACAATTCACTCCACCTGAACAGGTGCTGCGTGACAATGTGACGGAACACTTGACCTCGAATTCAAGCTTTAGAGACTACTAATCACCGAAATACACACATAGGTACTTACTCATTCACACTGCCGGCTTTACACACCATTCCCATACATCAGGCACCCCGCTATAGGTGGCTGGCTCGCTCCGGGTGGCGTAGGCGGCGGTAGTTCCTGACCGTAGTACTTATACGGAAAATTGGCGCACACTCGAACCCCTCCCACTCAACACGGCCGAGTTCGCACCCTCGACTCCCCGGTGAAGTGAAGCGTTCATACCCAGGTGACACGCCCAACGATAGCGTCTCACACCAACCTTGGGAAATTGCCTTAACACTGACACGAATTTCCCCGTTCCCATCGACTGCTACAGAGCACTAGCAAGTCTAATCATCACTGGTATGGGATCTACGAGTCTGTTGCTGCTCGTATGCACATTCCCCCACGATCCCAGATCACTGTACCTCTACCCCCTGCATACAATAATGTCTTAAACCCCTCCAAGCGACGACTTCGGCCGGATTCTGTGACGACCGATGTCGTAGGTGAAGCAGGAAGCATCAGCAGTTGTAGTCCAGCCACCACGACGCCCTATACTCCAATTTGGCCGAATTGAGTACAGGATGCGTCTTGACAAGGTGGCGGCTGAGTTCAGAATGATGCTCACACCGGCTCTTCCCGCGTCCTTCTCGAAATAACCAATGAGAGGAAGGCATACAGCGGCCTACCCCTCTCATCCAATCAGCGACGGTGTAGCATAGCCCCTAGGGCAGCTCCAAGATGGCCGACCAACATGGCGGCTCAAGATGTTTACTAAGATGGCGGCTGTCTCCATGACAACCACTCAAGTGGCCAGCGAGCGTGGGGCCCCACATGTCTACCCACCCCACGCCTGCGGCCTAGGCGTTCGCGCGCAAAGTTGTCTGGCTCCATGCCATACAATGAGATGATGCTATCAGCTCTAGCACTGTCCACAGACATGCCACCCCGGCCAGGGTAACATTTATGGACTGCTGATGACTGGGGCTCTCACATGAGCCCAAACACTAGATGTTTCGGTTGCTGGTACAAAACTTAAGTCCGCCCACTTAACAAGTGCACTTAACAAGTGTACTGGCTCCCACAGGCATAAGAGCACTATTGTAAGTGAGCTGGTGAACCACCCCCTCACACTGACAGTGAGTCTGTCTCCTAAAATGGACCATATCCTCAGGAGACATGTCTATTTCATAATGGGGGAGAGTGGATCTGATAATTTCCCATTTGGTAGACACTCGCTCCATGAAATGTGTGACACTGTCCCCCCAAAATAAGTAAATTTATCAATGACAGTGTGATTCCTATCAACAATTATATAGCTGTATGCTATAGGCCTATGTATGGCTGTAACAGAACCTAGACAATCCTCAGTGCTTAGGCACACTCAAAATCAAAATAGCCCACATGGGAAGGGGGGGTAACCTTTCCCCGTATTTTTAAAATGGAGTGTGTCCCCCGCCTGAGGGTAAATAATTTTCTGAGTGATGTCGCAGGAAGATGAGTGATTTGTTAGCTCAGACGAATTTTGATATTCTGAAAGACAGTTTCTTCAGAAGACTGTCTTTCGTCTGTGGCTGCGAGTAAAGTTCCGTAGGAACTTGTCGAACTCCTTAATTAGGGCCACATGAGATTCTCCCAATAACAATAAAGGAACTATGACCGAGTACTGTCTGCTACCACGACGACTAAGAGAGACGTGATAGACACCGTCTGTATGTTTGTGTATTGAATACAAAAAAATGGATAGTTTATTTCTATTCTCCAATTTAGAGATATCCACCCAAGTCAGAGGGAAGGATAAATGGCGTATTTGACCATTTTCCTAATCCTAGAGTGAGACTCTACAAGTCTCTCCCTATACGTCTCCACTTCCACCCTTGTTGTGATGCCAGAAAAGCAGCAATGCATTGAATAATGCATGTTCTATTGTTACCAGCAGGGTTTGGGTTGAAGACCTCATACCGTCCCCTTAGAAAGGGGGACTAAGGGACATAATCCCCCAAAACTGACCTTACAGATGACGATTTTGAGGAAATCGACATTATATAGTATAAAACCACTCCCCTCTGTTTCGGAAAGGAGATCCTCCAGTTGTGTAATCATATAGTCCACCCAACTATCAATAAGATTACCTACCTCCTCAAGAGTTACCAGTCTAGCAGGTGTTGTTATGAAGTGTTCCCTATAGTCATCATCTTCTGTGAGTCGTTGTTTTAAAAGTGTTACCTTCACTTCGAGAAGGAATTTTAATGATGAAGTAAAATTGCCATGTCCCCCAAGAGAATTCATGTAATTCTCTATTTCAGATATGTAATAGTCCCTAAAGTTGCTTATGAGTCCTATAGGGTCTGTGGCGAAGGCTGAGGGGATGGAATATTCCATCCAAGTAAAGAGATCCCCCAGGGCCCCCACCCTATTAATTAAGTGGGGAGTGTCTATAACATCCTCATCTACTGGGGAATTTTCATCGCTATTTAGGTCATTAACTCGATTGTTGACAAGAGGTCTAAGACCACTAGCGCCTGGCTGAGAGATGTCACCACTATCACCACCACCATCGTCGTCATCATCATCATCATAATCATCATCATCATCATCACTCATCACTTCCTCCCCTCCCTCCCCTCTATTTGCATCGGGCTGTCTAACCTCACCACCTCCTAAGGGGTTATTGTCACACTGTGTTTTGTCATGTTCCTCTCCTACCTGCCTCTGAATTACCCCTGGAAAATAATAATAATAAAAATAATAATAATAATAATAATAATAATAATAATAATAATAATAATATTAATAATAATAATAATAATAATAATAAAAGACAACACCCACACGCTAAACCCCATGATATAAGTTCTCAAAAAAAAAAAGCTTCTTAAGAGAAATAAAGGTGGAGGGTTTATTCACTCACCACGGGGACATGTTTGTAGATGTTCAGCGGTCAAGTCCTCACACAGAGAGGTCCCACAATTATCACAAGCGAATGTGTGGTGAGGTCTCAAGGTGGTATTTCCACACATGAAGCACATGAAGCCATCCTCTCTGGAAGGGAGGGTGGGCGGGCGATGTTTACCTAACGAAGGAAATAGTGTATAATTTATATACACTCACTCTCCCACACTCATGGAGATGGGGAAAACCATCTTAATATTTCTCATTTTGAAATAAATATCCATAAATAAATAAATAAATAAATAAATAAATAAATAAATAAAATAAGGTCATACCTCCAGCACCGGTTCACCACTAGACTGCACACATGCAGTTTCTCCACAGAAGAGGCATGTATAACACCTATGAACGAAGAGATGTGATGAGCCATCTCATCACATGCAACAGAGTTCCTGTTGCACGAGGTGCAACAGGTACTCTGAGAGAGAACTCTATCAACATCAGAGGTCCGAGACTGTTCAACACGCTTCCACTACACATAAGGAGCATAACTGGCCGACCCCTCACAGTGTTCAAGAGAGAACTGGATAAGCACCTCCAAAGGATACCTGATCAACCAGGCTGTGACTCATACATCAGGCTGTGAACAGCCGCGTCCAACAGCCTGGTTGATCAGTCCGGCAACCAGGAGGCCTGGTCGACGACCGGGCCGCGGGGATGCTAAGCCCCGGAAGCACCTCAAGGTAACCTCAAGGTAAGGTATACTAATATATATATATTATTAAATATGACCGAAAAAGTAAGATTAATAATTCTAACACGAATTTTCTCAATCTTTCGTACATTACGCTTCACTGTTGGAGGTAAATCAAAAATCACTTCTCCAAAATTCATTTTTATTTCTAGTCTGACGCGACACGGGCGCGTTTCGTAAAACTTATTACATTTTCAAAGACTTCACAAATACACAACTGATTAGAACTTGCGTTTCTCTGATTTTATATCTACATTCGAGTGAGGTGGGAAGGGTGATGTGGCATTAACACAAGACAGAACAATAGGGGATATTAATAGGGTATTAAAAGTATCAACACAAGACAGAACAGAAACAATGGGTATTGAATAGAAGTGTTTGTAGAAAGCCTATTGGTCCATATTTCTTGATGCTTCTATATTGGAGCGGAGTCTTGAGGTGGGTAGAATATAGTTGTGCAATAATTGGCTGTTGATTGCTGGTGTTGACTTCTTGATGTGTAGTGCCTCACAAACGTCAAGCCGCCTGCTATCGCTGTATCTATCGATGATTTCTGTGTTGTTTACTAGGATTTCTCTGGCGATGGTTTGGTTATGGGAAGAGATTATATGTTCCTTAATGGAGCCCTGTTGCTTATGCATCGTTAAACGCCTAGAAAGAGATGTTGTTGTCTTGCCTATATACTGGGTTTTTTGGAGCTTACTTTTGAGAAAAGATTGAGAAAATTCGTGTTAGAATTATTAATCTTACTTTTTCGGTCATATTTAATAATATATGTCTACAGGAAAGACTGCTACCAAAATATACTAATATTAATATATATATATATATATATATATATATATATATATATATATATATATATATATATATATATATATATATATATATATATATATATATATATATTATTAAATAACACTTACTGAGATGTAAACTGAATGCCGGAGCAGGCCAATACAAGGTTTGTGATAGTAATATTTTATTTTTATTTACGATGGAGAAAGTTTAAACTAAAAATGAGGTCACATGGAGGGATATCTATGTTCAGTAAACTGTTACTGAGATGTAAACTGGATGGTCCACCCACCCAATACCTGGCTACTGATAATAGCATTTCACGATGGAAAACCTTATCCTAAACTAAAAATGAGCTCACATGAAAAGATTTTCACTTACTGAGATGTTAACTGAATGGTTGAGCTATCCGATACATGGCTGGTGATAGTAATATTTTATTTTTACGACGTAGAAACTTAAAACTAAAAAATGAGGTTGCATGGATGGATAACAATGTTCAGTAAACAGTTACTGAGATGTAAACTGAATGGTAGTGTCATCCAATACCTTGTTACTGATAATAGCATTTCACGATGGGAAAACCTTATCCTAAACTAAAAATGAGCTCACATGAAAAGATTTTCACTTACTGAGATGTTAACTGTATGTCTGAGCTATCCAATAGCAGTATTAATTCAAGATGTAAAACTTAAAACTAAACTAAAATGAGTGCACATGAAGTGATTCTCACGTTCATTAAACACATACTCCGTTGATGACTGAATGACAGAGACATCCAATACGTGGTTGATGATATCCGTATTAATGACATTGATAATAAGAGGTCTTGAACTAGATACAGGCTGTGGGGGCACCAAAGCTGCGATATTGAAAAGAACTGAACTGAATTTGAAAATTGATTAATATATGTAATGTGAGGCCGATCTACTGGAAAACAGTAAGCAAACTTTATTTGAAAAAGAATATGAGAAGACTGTAAAGCTGTGGGGCGCGAAAATGATAAAAAATAAGAAGAGATGGTCTTCATAAACATAACATAAGATATCCGTGACCGTAATTAATACAGTGTGAACTCTCTTAAACTATGCACACCATGAAATCTCGTCACTATGCATAACTTGTCACTCTGCGAAACAAATTATTGACTATAGTGCGACAGTGAGAATAAAAATGACCACTTATGTTTTGGAGTGCTATTTTAGTCAAGAAATACTGTAAAGGATGATTATTGACTAAAGGGAATTTCGCAGACTGCTGGTGTTTGATGTGTTGAACTGTTTAAAGGAAGCATATTTGCTAGAAAAAATTCCTGTGAAATAACGCTTGTTATATGTTTTGACTACCTAGCTAATAGCATATTGCATGGTTAATAATGAAATGAAATGTCACATTTTTGTCTGACTCACTTAGCACGAGTGAAGAGATAACATTGAAAAAACTGGCAAAGGTTGAAAAACTCTGTGAAATCATATCTGTTATGATAAGTTTTGACTAGCTGGCCGCTATGTTTGCCTTCCCTCTCTAATCTACACACGCGATATGAAATATGAATTTGTTGACTGAAAGGAGTTTGATGATACGAATAGTAATTGCCGACATTGAGCATAATCTCAAAAACATAGTTTCTGCAAAAAAAAAAATAACATTAAATTAGATGCGAGCTGCGATTTGAAAACAGAAGATGTGTGATGTGTGGCTTATTGTGTGGACTCTGGAGATATGATCTCCACATATAAGTTTCTCAAGAAAGCGGTAATATTTTTCTTGTGTGTTTGGATGTAATGGCTAAACACGGATGTCATTTTCAATAATGTTATTTGCTCATCCGACAAAGATGATTTTCCCCGTTACGTTACATTGTGTTACAGAGGGCTAAAACTGGTAGACCGTAATATTCTTATGGAAGGAGTTGTAATGGAGATGGACTAAGTCCTACTTTATTTAAAAATGTCATTTTGGCTGTAAAAGTTGATTTCGTTACGTTACATTGTGTTAGAGGGCTAAAACTGGTAGAGGACAATATTATATGGTAAGAGATGTGCTAAGTCATACTTTCATTTAAAAAATGACATTTTGGACTGCAAAAAGTTGATTTGCGATACGTTACGGTGTGTTACATTGTGTTACAGAGGGCTAAAAGGGGTAGTCAACAATTAATTATATGGTAGAGATGTAATGGAGATGGGCTAACCCTCACTTTCCGTTTCAAAATGACCTTTTGGACTGCAAAAAGTTGATTTGCGTTACGCGACGTTGCGTTACATTGTGTTACAGAGGGCTAAAAGGGGTAGACGCCAATATTTTATATGGTGAGAGATGTAATGAAGATGGACTAAGTCATACTTTCATTTAAAAATGACATTTTGGACTGCAAAAGTCGATTTGCGATATGTTACGTTGTGTTACATTGTGTTACAGAGGGCTAAAAGGGGTAGCCATCAATTATTTATATGGTAAGAGATGTAATGGAGATGGTCTAAGTCATACTTTCATTTAAAAATGACATTTTGGACTGCAAAAGTCGATTTGCGATATGTTACGTTGTGTTACATTGTGTTACAGAGGGCTAAAAGGGGTAGCCATCAATTATTTATATGGTAAGAGATGTAATGGAGATGGTCTAACCCTCACTTTCCGTTTCAAAATGACATTTTGGACTGCAAAAAGTTGATTTGCGTTACGTTTACATTGTGTTACAGAGGGCTAAAAGGGGTAGACGCCAATAGTTTATATGGTGAGAGATGTAATGAATAAGGACTAAGTCATACTTTCATTTAAAAAAACGATATTTGGTCGGTAGAAAAGTTATGTTACATTGTGTTATAGAGGGTAAAAACTGGTATACCGTAATATTCATATGCTATGAGATGTAATGGAGATATAGTGTTTGGCTAAATGGAGTTCACATTTCAATAATGATATTCGGACAACAGCCAGAAAGTTGATCTCCACGTTACTTAATGATGATATAATGCGATGCAATCATGTGCTAATATTTTATTTGTGTTAGAATGTAAGGGCTATAGGAGTTTGTCTAGACTTGCATACATTTTCAAACGCTATTTATGTAGGCAGTAGAAAGACTGGTTTCCCATTACGCTACATTGACTGTGTTACAAGAACTGAAAAACAGACTTAACCCAGAGCTATTTCACTATCGACTCACCGGTCTTATTCTCGTCGATTGGTGTTTTACATTGGATGATGTAGGTCTTAAGAGAGACAGCCTTGAACTCGGGGATAATGAACAAGATCAATTTAATAATAGTATCAAGACTGTGTTTTTCCATATTATCGTATATACGCTTACTTGCTTGGAATTTGTATGTGTGGAACAAAAAAAATATTTTGTGTTTGGATGTACAGTAATGGCTAAACAGTGGTTTTACATTTCATTATTCAGACATCGACGGAAAGTTGCTCGTTACTCTTAAAATGTTATTTGGGCAAAGAACGAAGTTAGTAATATTGTCCACGTTACATTAATGATATTTGAGCGAGAGAATGCTGTCATCATGTTGGTTGTGTTACCTTACAAGGTTATAAGGGTGTGAGCGATGGGTCTCGAAAATTGCCATTAGTCTAAGTGAAATGGAGAAAGATACGTGAACAGCGGCAGCAGGAGAAAAGGAAATGATGTTACTTTCCCCAACTATTAAATGATCTGGAGAGAGAGAGAGAGAGAGAGCGAGAGAGAGAGAGAGAGAGTCCACTGAGTGCTATGTATATCCCAGCAGTTTTGTATACATCAAATTAAGATTTGTTATAATAATAATAAGATTGAAGACCATCTTATGACTGGATATTCTTAAAAAAAAAATGCTATTTGAGCAAAGAATGTTGTTACTAAGGCTTAGCACAGACACTTGGTACTGGGAAGGGGGCAGTGATGGTTTGGCCATGGAGGGGGTAGTAGGGGTAAGAGTTTGGTGGGGTGGACGGGGAGAGGGTAAGGACCATCCCTTTACATTGGCTATCTCACTGTGCCTCAATCCGCCGCGAAGGTGAGATCTTGACAAGATAGCTCCACACAACAGTAATGGCTGTAGGATGCAGAGGTGATGGAGATTGAGTAAACATGCATACATTTCAATGATCACAGTTAACATGAACAATTTGTAGGTAGAGATCGCGTCTTCGTGACGATATGGAATGTTTCTCTCTTTTAGTAAACGCTAGCCTACTGACTTTGACTGAGTTTACTAAGTGAAGAGCCGTGTGGTGGACTTTAGAGAGGGTGAGAGAGAGAGAGAGAGTGAGAGAGAGAGAGAGAGGGTGAGAGAGAGAGAGAGAGAGAGAGGAGAGAGAGAGAGAGAGAGAGAGAGAGAGAGAGAAGAGAGAGAGAGAGAGAGAGAGAGAGAGAGAGAGAGAGAGAGAGAGAGAGAGGAGAGAGAGAGAAGGAGAGATAGAGAGAGAGAGAGAGAGAGGAGAGAGAGAGGAGAGAGAGAGACAGAGACAGAGAGAGAGAGATAGAGAGAGACAGAGAGAGAGAGATAGAGAGAGACAGAGACAGAGACAGAGATAGAGAGAGAGAGATAGAGAGAGAGATAGAGAGAGACAGAGACAGAGAGATAGAGAGTCGCGAACCGTAGCGAAACGCACTGGTAATGGTTGCCCGGTATGGGAGCGGGTGGGGATGAGGGGTGGGAGTGATTGATTGATGGCTGACAGGTGTGTCTGTCGGCAGGAGTAAGTACCTCGCGCCTCCTTACCGGAATCCACAGTGTATGGGAGTCGTCGTGGGACGAACATCAACACTCTGAAGACAAATGGCCTCCACTTCCGCAGGAGAGTGCCCTCTCGCTCTCTCACCCCTCAACACGTGCGACTTCCTGTAGGGGGGAAGCTAATGGACCTCCCCGGCCTTCCTCTCAGGTATGGGGTTCTCCTCTCCCTCCCCCCCTCACCCCTCCCCAAACAACATATCCAATATGCTGGTTCCCCTCTCTTCCTCTAATCACGATCATCAAACTAATATTAACCTCACCCAGGATTAAGTCTACGCTAAACACATATACATATTCATTTCACTCCTTCCTCTTACTCCACCACTTACTCTCACACAACAAGATCTCCAATCTTTCCTGACCACTTACCTTAACCCCCGAGGACTAGACCCGCGCGCTCCAATTACCTCCGACACGCGCCATAACTTCCGGGAAATTCCCCTAACCCGCGAGGACTAGAGGGACGCGCGCCACCTGTCAGACACCTGTCCTTCCATTTCTTACAACAACACTCTTTCTTAACCAGAACACACAGAAAGCTCCCCAAAACCACGAGGACTGGAGCGACGCGATCCACTTTCCTCCAACACATGTCATAACATCCCGGAAATTCCCCCAAAAAAACTTGAGGACGGAACCCCTGCGCACCAGCTGTTGGGTGGCACTCCATGGAGTGCCACCTGGCAGCTGGTGCGCGCGGTTCTAGTCCTCAACTTCACTACTTTGGACTTCATTTGAAGTTCATATACATAAGAAATCCTCTCTTGACAAGATTTCTAAATTCTCATACCTGATTAGTCTTCTCAAAGAGGAGGCTAAAAAGGTCATAAATAACCTAGCTCTCACTGAGAGTAATATGAGGAAGCTATAAAACTGCTAAAGTTGAACTATTGCAACAAGGAGTTGAGTATAGCTAACCTTTATTACCAGTTGCTAGATCTGAATGCACCAAGTAGCAGACCAGACTCACTTCAAAGATTCAGGCTAGAAATAGAGTCTCTCGTGAAGGCCTTAGGTACTAAAGTTGATGTACCAGCCTCAGAATGGTCAATCAAGTTACTTTTGCAGAGGAAATTACCTCGAAATATCTTAGCAGAAATCTGCTCACACTATAAAACCGAGTTTCTCACTCTCGAGCAAATATTCGAGGGACTGAGAATAACGGTTAACAGGTTGAAGACTCATGATAAGATTAAACCTGAGTCTAAACCACCTAATAATGACACCTCAGTCAAACCCAAATCGACTTTGAAAAGGTCCAATAAATTCAAACCTAAGACTACTCCATCCACTGGAAAAAGGAGTGGTAGTGTAGGTATTTATTCTGTATCTCCCTCTGACGTTACAAATATATGTCTACTAAAAGGACAAATTCAGTCAGAGAGAGAAAGTGTCTGTTTTGTGGTCAAGAATATGTCGCCTACCAATGCATGTTTATCCTAACTTTAATACCAGGATTAAACGGTTACAAGAATTACACAGGTGCACCAAGTGCATGGGCTCTCATGATCCCAGTAAATGTGTAATGCAACTACGGTTATGCAGTAGATGCAACAAAGGTGTACATCATTATGCCTATGTAGAAAAACTTCTACACAATCTATGACAACTGGGGAGAATTCTATGAATTCTACCACAGTACAATATTGCAAGGTACATCAAGAAATAAATGTACTTGCTACTGAGTCAGGCAATAATACCACTCTGCCTACAGCTCAACTCAAACTAATTGACAGGAAATCTAGAGTTAACACTAGAGGTCTCTTTGATCAAGGATCACAGAAAACCTTCATCACACAACAATTAGTCGAGCAGTTAAAATTAAAACCTGCCAAAAGTGTGAGACTGAATATTTCTGGGTTCTTGCCTAATAGTGGACCTCGTGAATACCAAGTGGTCAAGGTGTTAGTAGACTTGGATCTTCCACTAGTCCAATACAAACGGTAGTAGTAGATAAACTTCCTTCAGACCTGCAGGTCACAGGACTAGCTCGCACTGCGAGATATCTTAAACGAAACCGCATGAGGCTAGCAGACTACAAAATAAATTCTGACTGCCTCACTGATGTTGGTATACTTATAGGCACTGACCATTATTATAAATTCATAACGGGATGCACCAGACAACATGGAATGAATTTGTTGTCATCTGCTGGAGGCAAATTGCTTACTGGACCGGTGCTTTTCCAACAAAATCCAGCGTCAACCAACCAACAATCTAACAATACAATAGTGGCGTGACTAGGCTTGGAACAGTCACCCCTACATTTCAGAGAAATATCTGAAGATAATGAGTCTGATCAACCTGTACATCGTCTGTGGGATTTAGACACTTTAGGTATTGTCCCTGAACAACCAAGCCCTGATGATATGTGGACTTACCAGCAATATCTGGATACAGTTGTCTATAAGGACAAACAATACTGGGTGAGACTACCATGGAAGTTGAATCATCCACAACTTCCAGTTAATTATTTCATGGCAGCCTCTCAATTACAGTCTCAATTAATACGGCTGAAGAAGCAGCAGACAAACTGAACATGTATCATCAATTAATTCAACAACAACTCAATAGTAAATTTATCGAAGTTGTTGATAATGATGACCGAAAAATAGGTCACTATTTACCCCATACGCTGTGGTGAAAGATTCATTGACAACGCCAATACGTATTGTCTTCAACTGTAGTGCCAAAGTGAAGCCAAACAGCGTGTCCTTGAATGAATGTCTCCAAACGGACCTAGCCTAACACAAAGGCTACATGATGTACTATTACGATTCCGTATGGTATTTTCGCTTATACTGCTGATATCAGTAAAGCTTTCCTTAGAGTAGGCTTGCAAGAAGAGGATCGTAATTACACCAAATTTCTCTGGATTAAGGACCCACTGGATCTGACAGTGATGTCATAACTTACCGTTTGCCTCTGTGCTATTCGGAGTGACTTCCTCCCCGTTTCTACTTCAAGCCACATTAGATACACATTTGAGGAAGTCAAATAGCCCTTATAAGGCAGAGATCAGTGACAACTTGTATGTCGATAATTTCCAGGGAACTACAAATGACAAATCCAAATTGTAGAAATCTACCATGAGGCTAACCATGGTTATTAGGAGTCAATATGCCACTACAATCATGGGCCTCAAACAATAAATCATTAAACCAGATAATCGAGAAAGAATTTCCGGGTTATCAGGTGCCTAATCAATTAAAAGTTCTGGGGTGGAATGGAACACAGGTACTGACGAGATGAATGTCAAGTCAGTACAAACCAATAATTCATCCCTTACCATGAGAAAATTACTCTCGTATGTCAGTCAACCATTTGACCCTTTAGGCTTACTTAGTCCTATATTAATAAGGGGCAAACTCCTAATGCAGGAATGCTGGCAGAAACATATGGGATGGGATGATCCGTTGCCAATTGAGATGCAAGATAAATGGCAGATACTCACAACGGATTTCAATCAATTAGGTGTTTTGAAATTTCCTCGTAATGCTTCAGGACAAAACTTACCCACAAATTTGCACGTTTTTTGCGATGCCTCTGGCAAAGCGTATGGCGCTGCAGCCTACTTAGTCAATAGTGCACAATCAATTTGCTCACATCTAAAGCAAGAGTTGCTCCAATCAAGAAGAGATCTTTACCTCAAATGGAGTTAACTGCATTGCTGGTGGGAGTAAGATTGGCTCATTGCCTGACCAAGACACTCAATAATATCCACTTTGGTGAAATCGTTCGTGGGTCAGACAATGAGGCAGTCTTACAATGGGTAAGAAATAACAACAATAAAACTCCCTACGTTAGTAATCGCGTTAGGGAAATTCATGAATTATCTGCTGGATATAAATTCAGACATGTCTCCACTAAGGACAATCCTGCAGATTACTTATCACGAGGGTTAACATTAAAACAACTAATCAAGTCTTCGATGTGGTTTAATGGACCTCATGGCTTGTTAGTGGTCAGTGGCCCAAACAGAAGCCACAAGTCATAGTGACCAATATCACTACTCCCATGAAACCAGAACCTCATCGAATCTCAGCTATTAATCCTCACCATTATTCTAACTTGAGTAAGTTATTAAGAGTGACAGCACATGTGTTTGACTTTCTTGCTAAGATAGGAATCAGACATAAGTTTCCCAATCCTATCCTCTACTGGATCAAACGTGCACAACAAGAGACATATGGAAGTGAATATGAAAATCTTCCAGATAAATTAACCAAGTCTCTAGGTATCTGGTATGATGCCAACACCCATAATATATTAAGGTGTGGAGGACGTTTGCTTCATGCAAAAATTGATTTGGATACAAAGAATCCGATCCTTCTACCACGTCACCACATTATTACAAAACTTCTAGTTTTGCATCACCATCAATATGGTACTTTGCATGGCGGAGTGTTAGACACTCTCACCGACCTCAGACAGAAATATTGGCTTCCTCAAGGTCGTCAAACTGTCAAATCAATCATTAAGTTCTGTGTGATCTGCAAAAGATACGACGCTCGATGTGTCCTTACCCAGGACCTCCACCACTCCCTAAGGAAGAGTAGTTCATCTTCGTCCCTTTGAGACCACTGGTGTCGATTACACAGGAGCCTTGCTTCTCACTGGCAATCCAGATAAGATACCAGTGAAAGCTTATATTTGCCTCTTCATGTGTGCTACCACACGAGGCGTACATCTAGAAGTGACTTCTGACATGAGTGCCGAAACCTTCATCCAAGCTTTTCGTAGATTTCAGCTCGCAGATCCTGTCCCAAACTAATGATATCTGATAATGGTTCAAATTTTGTGGCAGGAGAAGCCTGCCTACGCGAGATATGGAATCATCCAGAAGTGCAGTCTGTCCTGCAGAGACGACAATGCCACTGGAAATTTATTGCTCCCAGAGCCCCCTGGCAAGGTGGGTTCTACGAACGTATGATAGGACTGTCAAGAAATGTTTAAGGAAGACCTTGCATCGACAGAAAATTAGTTACTCCGAACTCCAAACACTCGTCGTGGAAATTGAGGCGAGTCAACAATCGCCCATTAACTTACCTATCAGATGATTTCTCACAGAGAGAACCTCTGAGTCCCTCACATTTAATCATGGAGGCCTGCTGAGCCTCTGATACCTTTGGCAGAAGAGGACCCCGTGACCCTTCCCATGTAACTAGGAGTGACTTAGTAGAAAGTTACCAACATCTCTCGAGAGTAATTGAAAGGTGGAATGAGGTGTGGACTCGAGAGTACCTCACAGCTCTACGAGAGTACCACTATGGAGCTTCGAGTCCCTATAATAAAGTTCAACTTAAGCCAGGAGACCTAGTATTGGTTGACAGTGATGGACCAAGGTCAGAATGGCCTATAGGCAAAATTGTTGCTATCCACCCAGATCACCAAGGCATCCTGAGAGTAGTACGGTTTTGTGCCGAGGCACTACTACCCTAAAAACCTTAGAGAAGTTGGTACCTCTCGAATTAGCAGAACGAGAGTGTTTATCAGAACCAGCTTCACCAACAGTTTCCGAGGACAACAATTCTGATCCGCCGAGCACCCGCCCCACTAGAGCAGCTGCTCAACAATGCAAACAGAAACTACAAGCCTATTATAGCTCTGACTAAGAGCAAATAATTTCCATCCAATTTGAGTAATCATGATGATACTGTGTTGTGATGTCAAGTAACAAATCAGTTACAAGTCACAATGACCCAAAACATTCACCTCACAGTGGATTCTCAGTTACTTTAAATTGTATGATTTAATCCTTAATTTGTTTGTATAGGCTATCAATATAACATTATTTCATCTAGAGTATCTATGAGTTTGCAAAACTTTAAGACTTAGTAACATAAACGTTACATGTCATAGCGACACCAGTCACAGAGTATATTGTAGGCTTTATTAGTCATTAACTTTAGATGATTCACAATTCCATGTTTCATTCAACATGAGTTTCTTTACAAGACTTAAAATTCTTGTATGTCCTTGACAATTACGGGACATCCGTTATGTGTGTACTAACATACTAACATAATACTAACTTCGGGATAGGTATGTCAGTACTCAACATTGCACTGCGACCCGAGTTCTCTCCCCCGGAGTTATGTTGGAAATTTCCAACACTAATAAACTACTATTGTATTATAATAAATCATTATCATTATATACTAACTACAGTAGTTACTAATTTTACTAACGGTAGTGTCAACATAAACTAACCATTGCATCTGCGTATTAATGCTAGAATTCTCATGAAATCGAGTAGCAACATTGCGTCAGATAATGTCTAGTTAGACACATTTATTACCAATGGGTTAGAGAATTGAATGTGGTTCTCTAAAATCATCAGTATTCCGTGTAATAATTACTTATGGATAATATAACTCCCAATAATCTTAAACCGAGAGTTATTAACTAAATTGTTCTGTAGTAACAGTCCTTTCTGTTACGTACGAATGTCATGGAGAAAATAAAATCTCCATTTCTCGTTTAACACCATAAAACGAGAATATGATAATATTTAAATCCCTATAATTGCAACCCCGTTCTCATTAACGTATTACATCCATAATTGCATGGAAAAGAATTATTCGTGATTAATAATTTCTGTGGTGAATGCGAGAGACGGGCGGGTTGAGGGAGGCGGCGACCCCATTGTGCGAGAGGAGGTATCCCTGGCGTGAAGAGTGGCGAGACACGTGATGGTGACTGGGGAGTTTATCGGCTAGAATTACGCTGATACTTGGTCAACAGTTAATAATTACTCATCTACGTGTTCTATAGTGCCCAGCCAGTTAATAATGTCAACAATTGAAGCCAAGACCCGTAATTACACGTACACAGCAGTGAACGTCAGGGACTAGCTGACGCGATATCGGCAGACCTCAGTATTCAATACGCTCATGATAAGTATAGGTTTCTCGTTTGATGCATCATCCAAGATTGTATATTTGTGAGTAGTCTGTCGTTATATAGTGAGGAGACCCAATATACCACGTTAGTACCAGTTCGGCAATTTCTCCGTTTTCATGAATATTGAAATTAAAACGTAGCCTATTCAAATGCTACTTAATTTTCTCTGATTTCAGCATGTATGCGAGGAGTCATCAAGTTGTTTCTCTTCATTCGTGTTATCCACCTCTAGTTCTTTCTTGTGGAGATCCTGTGAACACGAGGACGAATGACGAAAGATGTTATAGAAATCGTCTTAGAGCTAAGACCTTTTTCGTACAAATTTAATTTACATGATTTGATTCTTATATAATTCTTGTAGAATCTTTGCCTTGAATAGATTATTACCAGAAATGATGATTGGTAATTCATGTGTTTGCTCTGACTGTTGCTCAGTAATTTATAATCATTAATATTCACAATTTGAGTTCTCATATTTGAATCTATAGTAGTTTAGATTTATAATACCATTTACTCAGCAATGAACTGATGGCGAACCACACTGGTTCCTAGATGTATATGAATTTCTAGAAATACCCCCCCCCCCCCAATGTAGGCCTTTGAGGCTCTGACTTTAATTAATTAATCATACAGTCCATTAATTATTTCAAGTGATTATCCTTTTAATAATTATCCATAGACACTGGTTCTCTAGTGTCATTCTAATGATCACTTTTATTAGTTTTCCCTCTTTTCTCAAAAGTGGGTGGTCCTTCGATTTATTAAATCAAATAAGTAAATAATTGAATATATGAGTCAAGCCCCAGATATCCCACATTATGGTCCTTATCGAACTGGATTTATACTAATTAGTAATAACTAATCACTGTGTGAAGTAGTCTAGACTAACCACATTTTATTAATTGTGTCTACCGGCAGTGTACCACATAGGTTAGCCTAATTCACACCAATTTATTTGCTGTTTATACATCATGTATAAAGTAGCACTCGTGGGACACAGTCAATTGCCCACAACACTCAGACCTATACCTCATACTGAGGTAAGAATCTTCAGGTCACCAGGAGCAACAGCTCATAACTTCTATAATAATTCCACATTAACACCTGTGTTAGAGTGGCCTCACTATCTAACTATTATTTATTTAGGTGGTAATGACATCCATCCTACTCGACACCCAGCTGAGGTAATTAATCACCTTAAAACAATAATTTCCTCATTTAGACTCATTAGCAGTTCAGAAGTGTTCACATTGGTGGAACCTCGCCAACTGAGCAATAATAATCGTTGGGGAGTGAGTCCAGAATTTTACCAAAGAGCTGCCAAATATCTAAACTTTAGGCTGAGGAAGAGAGTACGATTGGATGCCACTTACATTCAAATTACAGCCAGACCATACAGGCAAAACCTGGCAAGAGATGGTGTACACCTGTCAGGTGAGTCTAGGTCACATGTAGTTAACAAATCGATCAATACAATCAATCACCAAAAAGGGCTGTGGCTGGCAAGTCAAATTAATTGTACATAATTGTATTTTCACCTGTGTGTGCAAGTGCACACTTATATAAACTATAAAATCTAAAAAACCCAAAAACAACAGCACAACTATATATTCACATTACTGCACCATAAATTAATCTATGCCATCCTTTATTAGGCAGGAATTTGGGCTGTGATTGTGCTGAATTTGGCACAAATGCAGACTAAATTAATTTGTAGTTTCTTAGGTAGAAATTCTTACAGCTAGCCTTGAGCTAGTTAGTAGTACATACATTATTCATTCTTGTGCTGACCCTATCAAGGGTGGGATTTAACCTTAGGGTAACTCTGATTAGAGTATATCCGTATTAATTATTTGTGTATTCATTATTTGTGTGTATGCATTTTGAGTGCTGCTGAATGTTCACCATTACATCTAATGGTGATAAAGATGAGCTAGCCAGAAGAAAGTTAATAGTGAAGTTCAAGCACTGCTCAAAATCCTTAGCTACTTATTGTTAGGTAGGTACATTTAACCTCGAGTGAGGTAGAGTGTAATTTAGCCAGATTAATTTAGGCTATACTCAATATTACTTGTTAACTAATGAGCAAGTACCCAAGCGTCATTAGTAATACTTATTCAAGTCCTATGAAATTTGGACTTAAAGCCACCATGGCTACTCCTGAACAATTAAGGAGAACCTATATTGGCCTCAAAGGTCATTTAACTAGACTAATTAATAAGTGTGATACCTTGTCTAAAGCAACTCCCATTGATTACTTTCGACTAGAAACATCAGTGAGAGTAGCTGATCTAAAATTTGATCATGTTAGATCTAAAAGCCAGTCTTATCTCAACCTCTTGAATACCACTGGAACTGATCCTGATGAAATGGATCAAATTATAGCAGATATTTCTCAGTATGAAGAGGGGACTCAAGATAAACTTGACATACTATCCAATATAGTAACACAATCTAAATCTAATGCAAATAATACTATGTCTCAATCCAGTTATCAATTACCTGAGGTTCGTCTACCTACATTAGACTTACCTACATTTACAGGGCTGGATGAAGAAAATTGGGACACATATTGGACTTCATTTGAAGTTCATATACATAAGAAATCCTCTCTTTACAAGATTTCTAAATTCTCATACCTGATTAGTCTTCTCAAAGAGGAAGCTAAAAAGGTCATAAATAACCTAGCTCTCACTGAGAGTAATTATGAGGAAGCTATAAAACTACTAAAGTTGAACTATTGCAAGAAGGAGTTGAGTATAGCTAACCTTTATTACCAGTTGCTAGATCTGAATGCACCAAGTAGCAGACCAGACTCACTTCAAACCTTCAGGCTAGAAATAGAGTCTCGCGTGAAGGCCTTAGGTACTAAAGTTGATGTACCAGCCTCAGAATGGTCAATCAAGTTACTTTTGCAGAGGAAATTACCTCGAAATATCTTAGCAGAAATCTGCTGACACTATAAATCCGAGTTTCTCACTCACGAGCAAATATTCGAGGGACTGAGAATAACGGTTAACAGGTTGAAGACTCATGATAAGATTAAACCTGAGTCTAAACCACCTAATAATGACACCTCAGTCAAACCCAAATCGACTTTGAAAAGGTCCAATAAATTCAAACCTAAGACTACTCCATCCACTGGAAAAAGGAGTGGTAGTGTAGGTATTTATTCTGTATCTCCCTCTGACGTAACAAATGATATGTTTACTAAAAGGACAAATTCAGTCAGAGAGAGAAAGTGTCTGTTTTGTGGTCAAGAATATGTCGCCTACCAATGCACTGTTTATCCTAACTTTAATACCAGGATTAAACGGTTACAAGAATTACACAGGTGCACCAATTGCATGGGCTCTCATGATCCCAGTAAATGTGTAATGCAACTACGGTTATGCAGTAGATGCAACAAAGGTGTACATCATTATGCCGTATGTAGAAAAACTTCTACACAATCTATGACAACTGGGGAGAATTCTATGAATTCCACCTCAGTACAATATTGCAAGGTACATCAAGAAATAAATGTACTTGCTACTGAGTCAGGCAATAATACCACTCTGCCTACAGCTCAACTCAAACTAATTGACAGGAAATCTAGAGTTAACACTAGAGGTCTCTTTGATCAAGGATCACAGAAAACCTTCATCACACAACAATTAGTCGAGCAGTTAAAATTAAAACCTGCCAAAAGTGTGAGACTGAATATTTCTGGGTTCTTGCCTAATAGTGGACCTCGTGAATACCAAGTGGTCAAGGTGTTAGTGAGACTTGGATCTTCCACTAGTCCAATACAAACGGTAGTAGTAGATAAACTTCCTTCAGACCTGCAGGTCACAGGACTAGCTCGCACTGCGAGATATCTTAAACGAAACCGCATGAGGCTAGCAGACTACAAAATAAATTCTGACTGCCTCACTGATGTTGGTATACTTATAGGCACTGACCATTATTATAAATTCATAACGGGATGCACCAGACAACATGGAATGAATTTGTTGTCATCTGCTGGAGGCAAATTGCTTACTGGACCGGTGCTTTTCCAACAAAATCCAGCGTCAACCAACAAACAAACTAACAATTCAATAGTGGCGCGACTAGGCTTGGAACAGTCACCCCTACATTTCAGAGAAATATCTGAAGATAATGAGTCTGATCCAACTGTATATCGTCTGTGGGATTTAGACACTTTAGGTATTGTCCCTGATAAACCAAGCCCCTGATGATACGTGGACTTACCAGCAATATCTGGACACAGTTGTCTATAAAGACAAACAATACTGGGTGAGAATGCCATGGAAGTTGAATCATCCACAACTTCCAGTTAATTATTTCATGGCAGCCTCTCAATTACAGTCTTAATTAATACGGCTGAAGAAGCAGCCAGACAAACTGAACATATATCATCAATTAATTCAACAACAACTCAGTAGTAAATTTATCGAAGTTGTTGATAATGATGACCGAAAAATAGGTCACTATTTACCCCATCAGGCTGTGGTGAAAGATTCATTGACAACGCCAATACGTATTGTCTTCAACTGAAGTGCCAAAGTGAAGCCAAACAGCGTGTCCTTGAATGAATGTCTACAAACAGGACCTAGCCTAACGCAAAGGCTACATGATGTACTATTACGATTCCGTACTGGTATTTTTGCTTATACTGCTGATATCAGTAAAGCTTTCCTTAGAGTAGGCTTGCAAGAAGAGGATCGTAATTACACCAAATTTCTCTGGATTAAGGACCCACTGGATCCTGACAGTGATGTCATAACTTACCAGTTTGCCTCTGTGCTATTCGGAGTGACTTCCTCCCCGTTTCTACTTCAAGCTACATTAGATACACATTTGAGGAAGTCAAATAGCCCTTATAAAGCAGAGATCAGTGACAACTTGTATGTCGATAATTTCCAGGGAACTACAAATGACAAATCGAAATTGGTAGAAATCTACCATGAGGCTAACCATGAGTTATTAGGAGTCAATATGCCACTACAATCATGGGCCTCAAAACAATAAATCATTAAACCAGATAATCGAGAAAGAATTTCCGGGTTATCAGGTGCCTAATCAATTAAAAGTTCTGGGCGTGGAATGGAACACAGGTACTGACGAGATGAATGTCAAGTCAGTTCAAACCAATAATTCATCCCTTACCATGAGAAAATTACTCTCGTATGTCAGTCAACCATTTGACCCTTTAGGCTTACTTAGTCCTATATTAATAAGGGGCAAACTCCTAATGCAGGAATGCTGGCAGAAACATATGGGATGGGATGATCCGTTGCCAATTGAGATGCAAGATAAATGGCAGATACTCACAACGGATTTCAATCAATTAGGTGTTTTGAAATTTCCTCGTAATGCTTCAGACAAAACTTACCCACAAATTTGCACATTTTTTGCGATGCCTCTGGCAAAGCATATGGCACTGCAGCCTACTTAGTCAATAGTGCACAATCAATTTTGCTCACGTCTAAAGCAAGAGTTGCTCCAATCAAGAATAGATCTTTACCTCAAATGGAGTTAACTGCATTGCTGGTGGGAGTAAGATTGGCTCATTGCCTGACCAAGACACTCAATAATATCCACTTTGGTGAAATCGTAGTGTGGTCAGACAATGAGGCAGTCTTACAATGGGTAAGAAATAACAACAATAAAACTCCCTACGTTAGTAAACGCGTTAGGGAAATTCATGAATTATCTGCTCGATATAAATTCAGACATGTCTCTACTAAGGACAATCCTGCAGATTACTTATCTCGAGGGTTAACATTAAAACAACTAATCAAGTCTTCGATGTGGTGTAATGGACCTCATGGCTTGTTAGTGGTCAGTGGCCCAAACAAAAGCCACAAGTCATAGTGACCAATATCACTACTCCCATGAAAGAACCAGAACCTCATCGAATCTCAGCTATTAATCCTCACCATTATTTTAACTTGAGTAAGTTATTAAGAGTGACAGCACATGTGTTTGACTTTCTTGCTAAGATAGGAATCAGACATAAGTTTCCCAATCCTATCCTCTACTGGATCAAACGTGCACAACAAGAGACATATGGAAGTGAATATGAAAATCTTCCAGATAAATTAACCAAGTCTCTAGGTATCTGGTATGATGCCAACACCCATAATATATTAAGGTGTGGAGGACGTTTGCTTCATGCAAAAATTGATTTGGATACAAAGAATCCGATCCTTCACCACGTCACCACATTATTACAAAACTTCTAGTTTTACATCATCATCAATATGGTACTTTACATGGCGGAGTGTTAGACACTCTCACCGACCTCAGACAGAAATATTGGCTTCCTCAAGGTCGTCAAACTGTCAAATCAATCATTAAGTTCTGTGTGATCTGCAAAAGATACTACGCTCGAGTGTATCCTTACCCAGGACTTCCACCACCACTCCCTAAGGCGAGAGTAGTTCATCTTCGTCCCTTTGAGACCACTGGTGTCGAGTACACAGGAGCCTTGCTTCTCTCTGGCAATCCAGATAAGATACCAGTGAAAGCTTATATTTGCCTCTTCATGTGTGCTACCACACGAGGCGTACATCTAGAAGTGACTTCTGACATGAGTGCCGAAACCTTCATCCAAGCTTTTCGTAGATTTCCAGCTCGCAGATCCTGTCCCAAACTAATGATATCTGATAATGGTTCAAATTTCGTCGCGGGAGAAGCCTGCCTACGAGAGATATGGAATCATCCAGAAGTGCAGTCTGTCCAGCAGAGACGACAATGCCACTGAAAATTTATTGCTCCCAGAGCCCCCTGGCAAGGTGGGTTCTACGAACGTATGATACGGACTGTCAAGAAGTGTTTAAGGAAGACCTTGCATCGACAAAAAATTAGTTACTCCGAACTCCAAACACTCGTCGTGGAAATTGAGGCGCGAGTCAACAATCGCCCATTAACTTACCTATCAGATGATTTCTCACAGAGAGAACCTCTAAGTCCCTCACATTTAATACATGGAGGCCTGCTAAGCCCTCTGATACCTTTGGCAGAAGAGGACCCCGTGGACCCTTCCCATGTGACTAGGAGTAACTTAGTAGAAAGTTACCAACATCTCTCGAGAGTAATTGAAAGGTGGAATGAGGTGTGGACTCGAGAGTACCTCACAGCTCTACGAGAGTACCACTATGGAGCTTCGAGTCCCTATAAGAAAGTCCAACTTAAGCTAGGAGACCTAGTATTGGTTGACAGTGATGGACCCAGGTCAGAATGGCCTATAGGCAAAATTGTTGCTATCCACCCAGATCACCAAGGCATCCTGAGAGTATTACGGGTTTTGTGCCGAGGCACTACTACCCAAAAACCTTAGAGAAGTTGGTACCTCTCGAATTAGCAGAACGAGAGTGTTTATCAGAACCAGCTTCACCAACAGTTTCCGAGGACAACAATTCTGATCCGCCGAGCACCCGCCCCACTAGAGCAGCTGCTTAACAATGCAAATAGAAACTACAAGCCTATTATAGCTCTGACTAAGAGCAAATAATTTCCATACAATTTGAGTAATCATGATGATACTGTGTTGTGATGTCAAGTAACAAATCAGTTACAAGTCACAATGACCCAAAACATTCACCTCACAGTGGATTCTCAGTTACTTTAAATTGTATGATTTAATCCTTAATTTGTTTGTATAGGCTATCAACTATAACATTATTTCATCTAGAGTATCTATGAGTTTGCAAAACTTTAAGACTTAGTAACATAAACGTTACATGTCATAACGACACCAGTCACAGAGTATATTGTAGGCTTTATTAGTCATTAATTTTAGATGATTCACAATTCCATGTTTCATTCAACATGAGTTTCTTTACAAGACTTAAAATTCTTGTATGTCCTTGACAATTACGGGACATCCGTTATGTGTGTACTAACATACTAACATTAATGCTAACTTCAGGATAGGTATGTCAGTACTCAACATTGCACTGCGACCCGAGTTCTCTCCCCCTGGAGTTATGTTGGAAATTTCCAACACTAATAAACTACTATTGTATTATAATAAATCATTATCATTATATACTAACTACAGTAGTTACTAATTTTACTAACGGTAGTGTCAACATAAACTAACCATTGCATCTGCGTATTAATGCTAGAATTCTCATGAAATCGAGTAGCAACATTGCGTCAGATAATGTAATTAGACACATTTATTACCAATGGGTTAGAGAATTGAATGTGGTTCTCTAAAATCATCAGTATTCCGTGTAATAATTACTTATGGATAATATAACTCCCAATAATCTTAAACTGAGAGTTATTAACTAAATTGTTCTGTAGTAACAGTCCTTTCTGTTACGTACGAATGTCATGGAGAAAATAAAATCTCCATTTCTCGTTTAACACCATAAAACGAGAATATGATAATATTTAAATCCCTATAATTGCAACCCCGTTCTCATTAATGTATTACATCCATAATTGCATGGAAAAGAATTATTTGTGATTAATAATTTCTGTGGTGAATGCGAGAGACGGGTTGAGGGAGGCGGCGACGCCATTGTGCGAGAGGAGGTATCCCTGGCGTGAAGAGTGGCGAGACACGTGGTGGTGACTGGGGAGTTTATCGGCTAGAATTACGGTGATACTCGGTCAACAGTTAATAATTACTCATCTACGTGTTCTATAGTGCCCAGCCAGTTAATAACGCATCAACAATTGAAGCGAAGACCCATAATTACACGAACACAGCAGTGAATGTCAGGGACTAGCTGACGCGATATCGGCAGACCTCAGTATTCAATACGCTCACGATAAGTATAGGTTTCTCGTTTGATGCATCATCCAAGATTGTATATTTGTGAGTAGAGTGTCGTTATATAGTGAGGAGACCCAATATACCACGTTAGTACCAGTTCGGCAATTTCCTCCGTTTTCATGAATATTGAAATTTAAACGTAGCCTATTCAAATGCTACTTAATTTTCTCTGATTTCAGCATGTATGCGAGGAGTCATCAAGTTGTTTCTCTTCATTCGTGTTATCCACCTCTAGTTCTTTCTTGTGGAGATCCTGTGAATACGAGGACGAATGACGAATAGATGTTATAGAAATCGTCTTAAAGCTAAGACCTTTTTCGTACAAATTTAATTTACATGATTTGATTCTAATATAATTCTAGTAGAATCTTTGCCTTGAATAGATTATTACCAGAAATGATGATTGGTAATTCATGTGTTTGCTCTGACTGTTGCTCAGTAATTTATAATCATTAATATTCACAATTTGAGTTCTCATATTTGAATCTATAGTAGTTTAGATTGATAATATCAATTACTAAGCAATGAACTGGTGGCGAACCACACTGGTTCCTAGATGTATATGAATTTCTAGAAATACCCCCCCCCCCCAATGTAGGTCTTTGAGGCTCTGACTTTAATTAATTAATCATACAGTCCATTCATTATTTCAAGTGATTATCCTTTTAATAATTATCCATAGACACTGGTTTTCTAGTGTTATTCTAATGATCACTTTTATTAGTTTCCCTCTTTTCTCAAAAGTGGGTGTTCCTTCGATTTATTAAATCAAATAAGTAAATAATTGAATATATGAGTCAAGCCTCAGATATCCCACAAGGGGCTTCCTGTGGTGGCATGGACAACTGGCACAAGGACGTCGGACCCATCCTGATCTCTCTTCATCACGAGTTGAGCAAGCATAACAAGGAGTTGGTAATCCTCAAACGTCCCACTACTGTTACCCCATCAATGGTACCCCTCCCGATTGATGATCCCAGAGGAGAGGGTGATAGTAAAACTATCACCCTAGACGCAGTGGTGGGGGAGGATGCCACCACCCCAGGAAGCTCTTCTCGTTCTACACCACCAGCACCACCAGCTACCCCCAGGAAGAAGAGACATCTACAAGAGTACTCATCCAGCTCCACCTCCACCCTCAACATCTACCACAGCTAAACGACGGATCGAAACCACTATCGACTTCGACCCCCACACAAATCATCGTATTGACACCATCTTCGATGGAGAGTCACAGGAAATACTCCTGTTATCCTCCCCACCGAAAAAACAACGAAAGCTGTAACCATCCCCCCAGAAAAAAGAAGAGGTGGCAGCACCACCACCGACAGCAACAGCAGCAGCGACGACAGCAGCAGTACCACCATCTACAGCAGCTCCAGCGGTGGTAGCAGCAGCACCGCCAACAACGGTGGCAGTGTTGCCAGCGGTACCAACAGCTCCAGCTGCGGCGGCAGCGGCAGCAGCGGCAACAGCAGCAGCAACAGCTGCTGTTCTTTATATGTAATTTGTTATGGGGAATAATCCCCCTGTTGTAGTTCTTTTAAAAAGTAATATTTCCTTTGTAGATTAATAAAATAAAATATAAGTAATGATGTTTTATTTCCCCCAATCAGTACATAACTGAACAATGGCCGAGGAACATCACATATACCTTACTAGCCTCGACCAAGAAGATATATACAACAACACAAGTTCAGCATTTACAAACACCATCCCCACACTACATTTAAACCCTTCCATTAAATATGAAGTGGCCTTTGTCAACATACTCCTACCCAGGCGAATTAACGCCATCATCAAGGATGAGGGGGAGTCTGGCATAGACGTCTATGCTACTTTTAAACGAGGAACTCTTTCTAAAAGCCCAGATCATCTAATTTATACCTTCCTCCCCAAAACCAACATATTATCTAGAAACATCACATTCATCATGGGTGAGCTTAGCCGGCAAATAATCACCGACATGAAACTAAGTTTCAGGAGTGATTTCAAAATATACTTCTCAGAAAGAGAACCAATCCTCACCTATGATCAATCCTTAAAGCGAGTATTACTAGCCTCCACTCTTAACACTGAAGGTACTGGCTCCTTATATTCTCTCAGCCTTCAATTTAAACACAGAATAGCTAATGTACTTGGTTTTGACAGCAGTCGCAAATACACCATTTATCGGGCAAAAACAGATGAAATTACAACAACCTCCAAGGTCGTGGCCTCATTCCCCCCAGACAATGACGGAGGTTGTGACTATTTACTCATTTATAGTGACGTCATCGAGCCGGATCGATACGGGGGTGGGGGGGGGGTCAAATTGTAAATATCTTAGATGCAATCAATTATCATGACTCATTCTAGAGGAGCTTATCCCCTAGTGTACAAGACATTAAATACTAACACGTTGGAGAAAGTAAGTATTAAAATAACAGATCAGTTTGGACGAATGGTTAGTTTTGAAGATGGGAGGTCGGTTATGGCGGTCTTACACGTCCGCCCTAAGGTATAACAATATAATCTATATCAATATAAATATATATAGAAGTGTTTACCCACATCTTCGGTTATTATAAGAAGAGGTGTCGGGATGCGTGTACCATTCCACACACCTTCTCAGAAGGACTACGGGGAGATCTTCTCCCCCCTCTCTAGGAGACATGGGATGAGAGGGGGAGCGATGAATGACATACGTACATTCCAAGCACCTTATTTCAGATCTGGTGGTGGTTTTTTGGAACCTTGGCTGGCTTGGCTCGACGGGCCATACCATTTTTCATGAAAACTGTAACACCGACTGCTATCGATTTTGGGAAAAATGTTCTTGGTGATTTAACCAGTGGTAAACGGGATGTAAAGAGCGCTCAGAGAACTCACGGTATTGATGCTCTTAAGACTATGGGGAAGAAATTGGTAACAGGCGAGAAAATTAAAAGACTCTCTAGGAGAAGAAAAAATAAAAATAAAAAATGTAAACGAGGCCTTGGGTATAAAAATGACGTATTTTCACTATAGTAAGCAGTCATACTTCACCTTTCGGAGGAGATCATGGCGGAGGCTAGTGGAGCTTGGCTGAAAATACCACTAGAATATTATAGCTCCAGTACTATTGACCAATTTCCTAGAAGTAACAGAATACGTAATGTGGAGAGTTCAATTGCCTCTACACAGCAAATAGACATTCTACCTGTCAACCTTAATCAACGTTTGCGGGATAATTACTTAGAATTCCGCATCCCTGGAACCCAGGGGGCCTTCTTAGATCTAGCTAATATTGTTATAGATTTTAAGGTATCTTTAGCCAAAGATGACGATACCACAAAATTGGAAGAGGATGATTATGTGGAATTTGTGAATGGGTTGTCAAATACCATGTTTAAAGGTGTTCAGGTGTTTTTAGGAGAGCAGGTAGTTGAAACAAATTCTAATTTTAATTATTGGTCGTTTATTAAATTAATTACCTCACTACCTCCATCAAAAATGTCTTCCTTGGGGAGAATTGGAGGCTTTCGCAGGGACTGGAGTGATGATGGTGTATTCCCTAACGAATTTACTAATACATTTTTTACTGGAGCAACCGCCAAGGATAAAAATTTTATGTCCGATTTAAAAGGTAAAGGATTGTCAATGTGTTTTCCCCTACTATTGGACGTAACAACCCTAGACTAATACATATTAGATAATATAGATGTACGTCTAAGATTGGAGCTCCCCCCCATGCTTGGGTGCTAAATACAAGTGTGGACGATGGCTCTAAGTATCGCCTCCATATGGATTATGCTAAGCTATGGGTAACACGGGTGTTCCCCTACCCAAGTGCTTACCTAGCCTTAAACAGCTCACTGTTAGCATCCCCCCGACCCCATAAGCTATACTTTCAATAGAACCATTTCTAAAACATATGTCCTAGCAGGGAATCAAACAAGTCTCTTAATTGATCAGCCTTGGGCGCAAGTAATTCCTCACAAGATATTCATGGTAATTGTACCAATGAATTGTTTCGCCGGCCTTCACCAAGGTAATGGATTATATTTTGAAAATGCAAAGGTGAAAAATATTGCTATGTATTTGAACAATAACGCAATTTACCGAATTGGCGGTGATTTCGACAATCATTATTCCTGCCTTTATTACGAAACTTTGAAGACATTAGGGTTAGAGCGTGATTCACTACTAGGCTATGACACTTTTAATAAGGGGAGATCAATGTTTGCCTTTGACTTAACCACCATTCAAACAAAAGATTCCCTCCCTGTGGAGAAATCTGGCAACTTGTGTATGGAGCTTGAATTTGGTGGTGGTGTTACATATAACAGGCTGGTTTTACTGTTTGGGGAAACGACCACGGTACCATCGACTGATGGACAGAGAACTGTTCTATATGATGTGCGAGCTTAAAAACATAATGAATTGTTATGATATAAATATTAATTTAAAAAATAATCTAGGGGATCGAGCGCTCTACCTAGGGTGTTATAATGCAGACGAGATAGAACATTTAAATATCTCATCAAGAAAACCTATCGTCCTCATAACTAATATTTTACCATAACACATCAGATTAACTATGGGACATTGGGTAGCTATTTATGTTGATAAAGTTAAACATCGATTGTTTTTTTTCGATAGTTATGCAATGTCGGCGGTTACTTATGGACATTATTTTCAGGGATTTATTAAAACTAACAAAATAACAAAGGTGTTTGGAATGTGCTACAGACTCCAGAGTGATTTTACTCTTGCCTGTGGGCTCTATTGCGTCATGTTTGTTCATAGGGTGTCACCTGGGGTTGCCTTCAACAGTACATTACTTACATAAAGTATTTTCAAGCGTTAATTTAAAATTAAATGATAAACGCGCCCTCGCTTATGCGAGACGATATTTTCCTATGAAACATCATTGTGTTAGGACGTTTTGTAGAGGTGTAGGGGGGTGGTTCTTGTAGGTGGAGTAGAGAATATTTTTGTTAGCTAGGCAACCTACCTAACAAGGGGATTACCCCCATATAAAAACCCCTCTCACCCCACAACCTCCCTAGAAGGCCTCCAACCTCCTCATCCTACAAATGGAAGGTGTCTCTCCAAAAACACCCGCAGGGAAGATTGAAGTCCTCGAGGAGCCTGATTAGTATTACCCTCACTTTCTGGTAAAGATTTTTTTTTTTCCCCCACAATAGAAAGTTTGTACAACCTCTATTTTACCTCTTCTTTTTTTTCAGTGCAATTCTTGGGATCCGTCCACATTTGTAGAGTAGTAATTCTACGTGGAAGGTCTGCCCCAAACAAGATGCTGTTACGTAGCATAATTGATGATGCCTGCTGTAGAGGACACAAGGTCGCTCCTGCAGGGGGAGAGGTATGTACTATCCGTTCTTAGAGGAAATAGAATATTTTTCAAATAAAAGATATAATCCTATAAAAACCTTTAATCACTATAAATTATTTCCCTCATCTCTTTCCAGAACACTTCAGATGCGGGGAAGAAGGAAACTCAAGCAAGAGGCAACCACCCAACTCACCCCACACCCCCAAGAGAGGGGGGAGGGGGTCAAGACCTCCCCCCCCTCTCACAGATGGGGAGACGTCAGAATTTTACTCAGATGAGGATGGGGAGGTGGAGGGGGTGAGGAATAAGGGTGAGGAATCCATAACTACAATTATTACCTATCATAATTAACTTCTTATACATTATTTGTGATTTTTACCTAATAAAGCATTAATAAATTCTTTGATTTTTTTAACCCTGGGGGAGATTTATAATTTAATACTCTTATATAAGACCCACACGACCCCACTGGGTGTGGAACTCTGTTACGGTAAAGTCAAGGTCATTAGGTGTGAGGTAGGGTACGGGCGACCACCCCTACCGAGAGAAACCTGTTTTACACCTGCGCCATAGAGGAATGTGGGGGTGTAACTGGCACTCACCCGTGTGTGTTTATTATACAAATAAATTCATTTTTTTACTTAAATATACTGTCATACTTTACTGTATAAATGAACATGATCATAGTGGTACATAATAGATACCTATCTTCACTGTTTTTTCGACTGCTACCAGCCACACCTTGGGTGACCTAATATGGAGTGGCACTATGTGGCACCCCGCTTCTGATTTTCTTATCTGACTGCCTTACATAGGTGGCTCTATCTGTCACCAAATAATCTACTACTTATGTCACCGCATCTACATATTTATGTTCCACCACTAATTCATGCCTATATGAGCTCCTTGGCTCACTCGCCTAACACTATCACATAGACAATTTAATGATAACAAAAAATGTCCACGACATATAGAATATCCTAGCTCGCCTAGATCAAATGGATAAAGGGAGGGATAACTATCTACCTTACTTCATTCCATTACAAAGCCGACTCGTCCTCTGACGAGGGATGATGAGGTTCCTGGTCCTGGCTTCTGGTCTTCCGTTGATCAGTTATCACACACACACAAATTCCTCAGTCGTCCTTGTAGTAGCTTGTCCTCACCGTCCTCACATCCGGCAGGTATGGTCCTCCTCCTCCTCCTCTTCCTCTTCTTCGGGGTTCAGGAGCCAGGTACCTGCGCCGTCGTCCTCCTCCTCCTCTCACTGGCACTGTATATCCAATGTGCAGTTCAGTACAGCTTCCCCTTGCCTCACTTCCAGTAGATTCGGCCCGGCCGTCGCTACTCGCTTGATATGTAGAACGTGGTCCTCTGGGCGTCCCAGACGTCTCCAGACCAACGTTCGTGCCTGCTACAGACTCTTGAAAATAGAGCTCTTTACTCTCTAGCCCGGCCAATCCATGCTTCTTGGAACTCCATGGGATGTCTGGAGTATCAAAGCGATGCTTAAATCCACTGGTAGGGGCTCTCTGGCCTCTAGAGCTCACTGGATCGCGTCCTCACTCTGTGACGGTCCGTGACGTACTTTCCCCGGAAGCCCAGGCGCCAGCCTCCCCGGAAGTCCTCCGCTCGTGACGTCACACCACCCGAGGGCCCTCGTCATTGGTCACTTCCTTCACGTGACCTTACCTGGCTAATCAGGTGCTGGAAGGTGCCGCGATGCTTTGGAGGGAAACAGAATGACTCGGCGCCATCTTGTGCCTCAAAAGGGCGTAAGCACCTTGCATAATCACACTTAAATGGCAATTTTACAGCCAACCTGATAATGCTCCACACTCTCACACGTATGAAAATGTTCCCTGGATATCAGAGAACGCTCAGGTTATGGAGATATGACTCTTTAAGCTGGGTAAGCTACCATTCAGTTCAGTGAAAGACTGAATGACCAGGTTACGAAAAAAGGGGAGGACAGTATACAGGAAATGATAAGGAAATTTGTGAGGCACTCAGTGGCAGCTTCCATGGAGTGTTCACTACTGAGCCTGAACAGCTAGATGAGGAAGCAACCCCTCATGAGAGACTCATAAATATATGGAGGTAATAGCAGAGGAAGTAAGGATACAACTAACTTCACTCAACATAACTAAAGCTATTGGGCAGAACAATCACCATGGATGGTCAAAGAAGCTGCACATGCCTCAGCATACCTCTGGCACTAATCTCTGATGAATCCCTAACAGAGCGCTAATTGCCCAGCTGCTGGAAGACGGCAAATGTGGTGCCACTCTACAAGAAAGCAGATAGAGAAGAGGCGCTTAACTACGTACAAGTGTCACTCACAAACATCCCTTGCAAAGTAGGAAAAGTACATACATACAAGACGAGTACAAGTAGAATGTAGTTACAAGAGAGAGCTAGTATATACTATGCCTAAAGCCACCAATACGCACAGCGTTTCGGGCAAGATATAGGAAAACAAATCAGGCTTATTTTACACCTCTTATTATATTCAAGTTGTATAACTTACTTATTGTTTAACTGTTGTATTAATACTGTAAATTAGGCAAGTTCCCCCACGATGGCTAATTACAGTTGTGCATCATTTACGGGTTATACATTACTCTCTAGTACGTTAATTCTATAAAATGTCAAGTATTGCAGGCCATATTATTTACATATTATCCGCTTGTAATTATATTACTCAATTTTACTTTTACTAATAAAAAAATAAATATTTAGTCCAGTAGGAGTATCATTCGCCTCCCAAAAATCTACACTCCTTGTTTTTATACAATTCTCTCTCTGGGTAAATTGCTACATAAACACACACCTACCTTAAGGTGCTTCCGGGGCTTAGCGTCCCCGCGGCCCGGTCGTCGACCAGGCCTCCTGGTTGTTGGACTGAACAACCAGGCTGTTGGACGCGGCTGCTCGCATCCTGACGTATGAGTCACAGCCTGGTTGATCAGGTATCCTTTGGAGGTGCTTATCCTGTTCTCTCATGAACACTGTGAGGGGTCGGCCAGTTATGCCCCTTATGTGTAGCGGAAGCGTGTTGAACAGTCTCGGGCCTCTGATGTTGATAGAGTTCTCTCTCAGAGTACCTGTTGCACCTCTGCTTTTCAACGAGGGTATTCTGCACATCCTGCCATGTCTTCTGGTCACACTGCCCAAAATATTGCACACTGGAGATGAAGGCGAAGAGAACTATCAGGGGAAAGCGCCAAGTCTTTATGACTATATAGTACTAGGAAGGGGTCAGGATAAGGATTAGGGATGGGACGGAGGGAAGGAATGGGGCCCAACCACTTGGACGAAGCGAGACCGTCGGTCTCGGCCAACCACTCCAGCCCAAGTGGTTGGGCATATACTGGAGATGAAGTTCGTCACAGTCACCAACAACTTAATTCGTCCATCCTGGACCACCAATGTACTATCATTTTTTAATGTCAAGTCAGTAAATTATCACATTAAATTTTCAGAATCTTAAGTCAAAGAATAATAAAGCAACAATTATAATTATAGGCTAAAGTACTTTATTTAAAACAAAAATGTTTACAATAATAATAATAATAATAATTCAGGGCAGGCAGTCAGTTCTCAACCCTCTGTGGCTTGAGAACCATTTTCGTGATCATAATCTGAGAACGGATCGAACATAAGTAAATCTTGGTTAATGGTGGCTGGCTATTGGTTACGCTCTGATTCTTCGCCTTCATCAAGCTCTTGATGTTTATTGATCAATGTCTCCAAGTCCTTTAGGCGGCGCTGGTTCTCCATTCTCTCCTTTTTCTTCTTTTATTTTTCAATTTTTTTATCATTTTGTTGTTTTAGGAAATGTTGAAGTCTTTCATGTAATGTTATTTTTACCTCCGTTTTCTGGGTTGATTGTGATCGATATGACGACATTTTAGAACGAACTCGGGACAGTTTCTCTGCCATTGAGTAACCTTCAGGGACTGTAGTCGCTCCCTTTCGAACCTTTTTTCCTTGAGACAAACTCACATCCCACCGCAGTCTCTTGCCTCCTGCAGACGTAGACACGCCCTCCTCCTCCTCCAGAACTCGCTTCTGGCGCTCCTGAACCCCTGATGCCATTTTTCTTGTCTCGTCCAGGGTGGAAGGCTCTTGGGACTCCTATAAGCAGGAATACTGAGAGCTAAGGAGGAACACACCACAGGTCTGAAGAATATCACAGATGGTGAAAACTTAGTGAAGATGAAGGTGATTCACGGGTGGGCCAAGCGGACGGGCTGGGGACCATTGGGAGTGTTTTAGTGAGCAGAGGTGAGAGAAGGTGGTGGTGTACCATCCACCATGTTTAGTGAGCAGAGGTGAGAGAAGGTGGCGGTGTACCATCCACCATGTTTAGTGAGCAGAGGTGAGAGAAGGTGGTGGTGTACCATCCACCATGTTTAGTGAGCAGAGGTGAGAGAAGGTGGTGGTGTACCATCCACCATGTTTAGTGAGCAGAGGTGAGAGAAGGTGGTGGTGTACCATCCACCATGTTTAGTGAGCAGAGGTGAGAGAAGGTGGTGGTGTACCATCCACCATGTTTAGTGAGCAGAGGTGAGAGAAGGTGGTGGTGTACCATCCACCATGTTTAGTGAGCAGAGGTGAGAGAAGGTGGTGGTGTACCATCCACCATGTTTAGTGAGCAGAGGTGAGAGAAGGTGGTGGTGTACCATCCACCATGTTTAGTGAGCAGAGGTGAGAGTAGGTGGTGGTGTACCATCCACCATCTGTTATTTATCCTAAGCTTGCAAGCAATGGATTACTCATGCTCAGCATGCTAGGAGTGATGGAGTCATTATGCTATGAATGATGAAGTCATCATTATGCTAGGAGTGATGGAGTCATCATTATGCTAGGAGTGATGGAGTCATCATTATGCTAGGAATGATGAAGTCATCATTATGCTAGGAGTGATGGAGTCATCATTATGCTAGGAGTGATGGAGTCATTATGCTAAGAATGATGAAGTCATCATTATGCTAGGAGTGATGGAGTCATCATTATGCTAGGAGTGATGGAGTCATTATGCTAAGAATGATGAAGTCATCATTATGCTAGGAGTGATGGAGTCATCATTATGCTAGGAATGATGAAGTCATCATTATGCTAGGAGTGATGGAGTCATCATTATGCTAGGAATGATGAAGTCATCATTATGCTAGGAGTGATGGAGTCATCATTATGCTAGGAGTGATGGAGTCATTATGCTAAGAATGATGAAGTCATCATTATGCTAGGAGTGATGGAGTCATCATTATGCTAGGAGTGATGGAGTCATTATGCTAAGAATGATGAAGTCATCATTATGCTAGGAGTGATGGAGTCATCATTATGCTAGGAATGATGAAGTCATCATTATGCTAGGAGTGATGGAGTCATCATATTGCTAGGAGTGATGGAGTCATCACTATGCTAGGAATGATGAAGTCATCATTATGCTAGGAGTGATGGAGTCATCATTATGCTAGGAATGATGAAGTCATCATTATCCTTGGAGTGATGGAGTCATCATTATGCTAGGAGTGATGGAGTCATTATGCTAGGAGTGATGGAGTCATTATGCTAGGAGTGATGGAGTCATTATGCTAGGAGTAATTTACCATTCACCATTCGCCCTGAATGGTGAATGAGAGGGAAAGAGGTGAAGGGCAGGGAAGGTGGTGAAGAGAAGGGCAGGTGGTGAAGGGTAGGGAAGGTGGTGAAGAGAAGGGCAGGTGGTGAAGGGTAGGGAAGGTGGTGAAGGGGTAGGGAAGGTGGGGAAGAGAATGGGAAGGTGGTGAAGGGTAGGGAAGGTGGTGAAGAGAAGGGCAGGTGGTGAAGGGTAGGGAAGGTGGTGAAGGGGTAGGGAAGGTGGGGAAGAGAATGGGAAGGTGGTGAAGGGTAGGGAAGGTGCTGAAGATTAAGGGAAGGTGGTGAATAGTAAGGGAAGGTGGTGAAGGGTAGGGAAATTGGTGAAGGGTAGGGAAGGTGGTGAAGAATAGGGAAGGTGGTAGAGGGTAGGGAAATTTGCGAGGGGTAAGGAAAGGTGGTGAAGAGTAAGGGAAGGTGGTGAAAGGTAGGGCAGGTGGTGAAGGATAGGGAAATTGGTGAAGGGTAGGGAAGGTGGTGAAGGGTAGGGAAGTTGGTGATGGATAGGGAAGGGTAGGGAAGGTGGTGAAGGGTAGGGAAGGTGGTGAAGGGTAGGGCAGGTGGTGAAGGGTAGGGAAGGAGGTGAAGGGTAGGGAAGGAGGTGAAGGGTTGGGAAGGTGGTGTAGGGTAGGGAAGGTGGTGAAGGGTTGGGAAGGTGGTGAAGGGTAGGGAAGGTGGTGAAGGGTTGGGAAGGCGGTGAAGGGTAGGGAAGGTGGTGAAGGGTAGGGAAGGTGGTGAAGGGTAGGGAAGGAGGTGAAGGGTAGGGAAGGTGGTGAAGGGTAGGGAAGGTGGTGAAGGGTAGGGAAGGTGGTGAAGGGTAGGGAAGGAGGTGAAGGGTAGGGAAGGTGGTGGTGAAGGGTAGGGAAGGTGGTGAAGGGTAGGGAAGGTGCGGATTGAAGGGTAGGTCAAGGGGTGAAGGGTAGGGAAGGTAGTGAAAGGTTGGGAAGGTGGTGAAGGGTAGGGAAGGTGGTGAAGGGTTGGGAAGGCGGTGTTGGGTAGTGAAGGTGGTGAAGATTAAGGGAAGGTGGTGAAGGGTAGGGAAGTTGGTGATGGATAGGGAAGGTGGTGAAGGGTAGGGAAGATGGTGAAAAGTAAGGGAAGGTGGTGAAGGGTAGGGAAATTGGTGAAGGGTAGGGAAGGTGGTGAAGGGTAGGGAAGTTGGTGATGGATAGGGAAGGGTAGGGAAGGTGGTGAAGGGTAGGGAAGGTGGTGAAGGGTAGGGCAGGTGGTGAAGGGTAGGGAAGGAGGTGAAGGGTAGGGAAGGTGGTGAAGGGTAGGGAAGGAGGTGATGGGTAGGGAAGGTGGTGAAGGGTAGGGAAGGAGGTGAAAGGTTGGGAAGGTGGTGTAGGGTAGGGAAGGTGGTGAAGGGTTGGGAAGGTGGTGAAGGGTAGGGAAGGTGGTGAAGGGTTGGGAAGGCGGTGAAGGGTAGGGAAGGTGGTGAAGGGTAGGGAAGGTGGTGAAGGGTAGGGAAGGAGGTGAAGGGTAGGGAAGGTGGTGAAGGGTAGGGAAGGTGGTGAAGGGTAGGGAAGGTGGTGAAGGGTAGGGAAGGAGGTGAAGGGTAGGGAAGGTGGTGGTGAAGGGTAGGGAAGGTGGTGAAGGGTAGGGAAGGTGGTGAAGGGTAGGGAAGATGGTGAAGGGTAGGGAAGGTGGTGAAGGATAGGGAAGGTGGTGAAGGGTAGGGAAGGTGGTGTAGGGAATGTCGTTATTATGACCACACATACACCCGTATGATCATGCTGTGGCTGGTGTATGATGCTGTCAAACTGTATAGTGTTATCTTGGTCTATATTCCTAGTATCACAAATATTATTGCATCCATCTTAATCTCTTTTTTGACAATACTCTAGTATATATTACGTATTGCCATAATTTGTTTGAAATACCTATACATATTATGTATTATTACCAAATGCGTATACATTTGAGTTCATAGCAGAAGCCTAATGTCGTGTATCGTGCAACTACCATTATATGTCTATAGTAAGGAATGCTATGTATTGCTGTATAGGACATGCTATGTGTATTATGATATAGAATGTATACTTTTATATATATCTGATGTATTACTAGCATGTATACTGTGATCTATCTATACTTTTATTCATGTATACTTAGGAAATC